>NC_066532.1:18462626-18530126 GCF_024679095.1 Eriocheir sinensis | reverse complement strand
ATGTTTTTTTATTGTTTTTTTCTACGATTTTTTTCTTTGTTTTGTTTGTTGTCTTCTTTTTCTTCTCCTTTTCCTCATTTTCTTCTTCTATACTCTCTGGTTTTTCGTCTCTTCCTTTCTTTCTTTCCCTCCCTTCCTTTCCTTCCTTCCATTCCTTTATTCTCTATTTCACCTTCCTTCCTTTCGTCCTTATTTATCTCCTCTCCTTCCTTCCTTCCTTTATCGCCTTCATCCCCTTCTCCCTTTTCCTCTCTTCCTTCTCTCATTCAAACCCTTCCGTTCCCCCCCTCTCTCACTTTCCTCCATTTGCCTCCTCTCCCTCCCCCTCCCCCTCCTCCTCCTCCCCCTCCACTCAGCATTAATTATCATTCCATCCAAATAAATTTCCTCAATGGACACAAAATAATATATGAAAAAATGTATTTGAGGCCCCGACGCCGTGTACTACATATCAACGAGGGAGTGAGTCACCACCATCATCACCACCACCACTACCATCATCACCATCATCATCACCACCACTACCATCATCACCACCACCACTACCCTCACTACCAGTATTACTATCACCAAAATCATCACCACTATCACCATCATCATCATCACCACTACCATCACCATCACCACCATCATCACCACCACCACTACTAACCTCACTACCAGTATTACTATCACCAAAATCATCACCACTATCACCACCATCATCATCATCACTACCATCTTTATTTTCCCTTCTTTTTTTTCCTCTTTTTCTTCTTCTTCTTTGCCATCATCACGTTTCTCCTTATTGTTGTTGTCCTCTTCTTTCCTTCTTCTTTTTTACTTTTTTTCATTTCTTCCTCTTTCTTCTTCTCTTTTTTCTTCCTCCTCTTCTTCCTTTCTTCCTAATTTTCTCCTCCTCCTCCTCCTCTTCTCCTCTTATCCATTATCATCACTATTTCATAACTACTCTCACCACCACCACTATCATCATCACCATCATCATCACCACTACGTATATCTTTTCTGTTATCATCTGTACTTTTCTTCTTCTTCTTCTTCGTCTTTTTCTTCCTTTTCTTTTTCTTGCTGTTCTTGTTCTTGTTCTCCTATCTTCTATTGTCTTCTATTCTATTATTATCTATTATTATTTTGTCTCGTTCTGATTTTATTCCGTTCGTTGTCTTCTGCTTTTTCTCTTTTTTCTTCTTCTTCCTCCTCTTTGTCTTTCTTCTTCTTCTTCTTCTACCATCATCATCACCACCACCATCACCACCATCATCAGAAGTAGGAAAAGTAGTTCTAGTAATGATTTTATTTCTAATGCTACTACCACTACCCCACCCCCCTTTTCTCTCTCTCTCTCTCTCTCTCTCTCTCTCTCTCTCTCTCTCTCTCTCTCTCTCTCTCTCTCTCTCTCTCTCTCTCCCCTCTACATCACGCGGTCTGACCCTTCTACTTTGCTGGCCTTTCAACGTCCCCCGTAACTCTTGCCATCTCTCTCTCTCTCTCTCTCTCTCTCTCTCTCTCTCTCTCTCTCTCTCTCTCTCTCTCTCTTTCTGATTTTTTCATTCTCTTCTAATCTTTTTGCATATCTGGTTATTTTTTCTTCTTTTTTGGTTATTTTCTCCTTTTTATTAATTTATTTTTCTATTTATTATTTTTTCTGCTTTTTTTCTCTTTAATTTTGTTGCTTTTTCTTTCTTTCCTCGACTCCTTTTCTTCTTCCTTCTTTTTATTTTGGTTTTTTGTTATCTCTTCCTTTTTTCTCTTTTTCTCATTATCGTTTATTTTTTTTCCTTCTTCATCTTCTTCACCATCGTCAGCGTATCTTCGTCCTCTTCTTCTTCTTCTTCTTTTTCTTCTTCTATTCCATCATTTGCTCTTTTTTCCATCTCTTCTTCCTCCTCCTTCGTCCTCTTCTCCTCCTCCTCTTCTTCTTCCTCCTTCGTCTTCTCCTCCTCCTCCTCCTCCTCCTCCTCTTCTTATCCACCACCATCACCACCACGTTCTCCTCCATCTCCTCTTCCTCCACCTACCCACTTTCCCTTCCTCCTCCTCCTCCTCCTCCCGCAGCCATCCATTTCTACACCTCCGGACGAAAAAAAAGGAAAAAAAAGGCGCAGCAATACATTTCAATCCAATGGCCAAGTGGACGCGTGGCCTCGGAAGGTTATCGGAAGGAAGGAGGGAGCGAGCGGCGGCGCGGAAGCATGGAAGAGCAGGCCACAGTAAAAGAAACCCGGAAGCATGGAAGAGGAGGCCACAGTAAACTAAACACGGAAGCAGGGATGAGGAGGCCACAGTAAACTAAACACGGAAGCAGGGAAGAGCAGGCCACAGTAAACTAAACACGGAAGCAGGGAAGAGCAGGCCACAGTAAACTAAACACGGAAGCAGGGAAGAGCAGGCCACAGTAAATGAAACAGGGAAGCAGGGAAGAGCAAGCTACAGAAGAACCCACGGGAAACATTGATGACCAGGCTACAAAAAATGAAACCCCGATCAACCCGAACTCTAGATTCTCTCTCTCTCTCCCTCTCTCTCAAAAAAAAATAAAAATAAAAAAAAAAATAAATAAATAAATAAATAAATAAATCAAAGATGAGTTCGTGGGGGGGGGTTGGCAGCGTGAGGCAAGCAAGATGGCGCCACTATAAACACTCGCCCGCGCCATAACAAACTGGGGCCGACCATCAGGAACGTTAAAAAAAAAAAAAAAAAAAAAAAAAACCATTGCAAGTATTTTAAGATGTTTTTTTTATTTTATTTACAGCAAAGGCGACAGCACAAGGGCACACACACAAAAAAAGGAAACAACAATAAAAAAAAAAAAAGCCCGCTACTCGCTGCTCCTGTAAAGAACCCGAAGAGGCGGCCGAAAGAACAGTCAATTACGAGAGTGGTTTAAATATTCGCTCCAGTCCCCCCCCCCCCGCCCCCCCGCCCCCCTCAACGAATAAGTGAGTCAATGTGTTATTTTTCTGGAGTCGATTGTTTATTTTTTCTTGATATTTCTTTTCTCGTTTTTTTTTTTGCTTTTTTTTCTTTCCATTATTTTCTTTTGTTTTCTTTGTCTGAATTTTTTTTTTATATGGCAGTTCCTTACACTAATCTCTTTTTTTTTGTAAGTTGGTAGCGATAAGAAAAGGGGAGAGAGAAAGTGATGAATAAGGGGAGAGAGAAAGTGATGAATAAGGGGAGATAAAGGGAGATAAAAGGAAAAAGAATAAATGGGAGTAATCAGAGAGGAATAGAGGAGGAGAGAGAAGATTGGAGTGATTATAAATGTGAGAGAAACACACACACACACACACACACACACACACATATTCCTACCCTTAACCTCCCCTTCTTTCTCCCTTACCCCCCCCCCCCCTCTCTCTCTCTCTCTCTCTCTCTCTCTCTCTCTCTCTCTCTCTCTCTCTCTCTCTCTCTCTCTCTCTCCGCACACGCCCTGAATCACTAAAGTCAAGACACACCTTACGTTCTTTTTGGCGAGGGCGAGAAAAATACCTGCAATATATGTGTGTACCTGTGCGTGTGTGTGTGTGTGTGTGTGTGTGTGTGTGTGTGTGAGTAACGAGGACACCTGTAATTTGCGGGCCACACACCTTTGCTACACCTAATGGTCGGGTTTGGCTGTTTCACGCTTCGCATCTTCGTCATCGGATGCTGCGGGGCTGAGATGAGATAAGGGGCGTGAGGTGAGACTGGAACTGGCTCTGACCACACCCAGTTTCCTCCTCTCTCCTCCACGTCTTCCTCCTCCTCCTCCTCCTCTTCCTCTTCTATTTCTTATGATTATTCCTCCTCCTTCTCCTTTTCTCCGTATTCCTGCTTCTTGTCTTTCCTTTTCTTCTGATTTTTATTCCTCCTTTTCATCTTCCTCCTCCTCCTCTTCTATTTCTTATGATTATTCCTCCTCTTTTTCCTCCTTTTCCCGTTTTCCTCGTATTCCTGTTTCTTGTCTCTCCTTTTCTTATTTTCATTCCTCCTTCTCATCTTCCTCTCACTTGTCCTTGTCTTTCCTCTTTTCTTATCTTCTTTTTCCTTCTTCACGTTCCCTTTCATCTTCTTCCTTCTCGTTTTCCTTTTTTTCCTCTTTCTAGCTTTAATCTTCCACCTCCTCCTCTGTCTCTCGTGTTTCTCCTCCTTTCCTTCTAACTGTCCATCTTTATCCTCCTCTTCTTCCTCTTTCAGCTCTTCTTCCTCCTCCTCTTCCTCTGTTCCTTCAGTAGTCCCCCTCCTTTCCTTCTTTCTAATTGTCCATCGTTCTCTTCCTTCTCTTTCTCTGTCCCTCCTTCTCTTCCTCCTCTTCTTCCTCTATTCGTTCCGTACTCCTCTTCCTTTCCCTCTTTCTAGTTGTCCTCCTCTTTCCTCTTTCTCTTTCTGTCCCTACCGCAGTCGTCCTCCTCTTCTTCCTCTATTCGTTTCGTACTCCTCCTCTCTCCTCTTTCTCTTTCTGTCCCTACCGCAGTCCTCCTCCTCCTCCTCCTCCTCCTTCTCCCGCCGCGCCTCCTCTGTCCTCGCCGTCACCAAAAAGTCGTCGGATTTTTGTGAGCACCTCCTGGAGTCCGGTGCATACATAAGCCGCAGCAGAGAGGCGGTGAAATCTGGTGAAATCTGATGGAAAAGTTGAGGTCGCGGTCCGAGGGGGGAAAGTTAGGGCCGGGTCGGGGTCAACGTCTTTCATCGTTTAAGTTTCCTCTAAGTTTGTCGGAGTTTCCCTGTAATTTCCATATTTAACTTTTCGGCGGCCACTTATGGCTATGGGCCGACTACCACCGGGGCCGCCACAGGGGTTTTGGGCGGTGCTGCAGGCGGTCCAGGGGGTGAGAAGGCCGCGGGGTCGAGTCCTGTGGGTTACGCCCGTGAGACTTCGAGTTGAATTAGATGGGCGGTCGAAATGGTTCCTTGTGACCGCAATCCACGATGACCCCCGCTCCCCCCTCAGTCCCCGCCCCCCCAGGCCCCGCCCCGTTCACATCTGCGGCGTTTGGACTTCGATTTCAAAAGTGGACAGTAACAATTACATTAATCCTTCGCGCGGGACACTTAGGATAAATCTTAGCTTGAGGGACGCGGCTGTTATCCAGGACCCGGGCGGCGGTGGCACGGAACAGCCCCCAATATAGACCCAATACTTTGCCTGAGTTAGCCCCGCCGCGGACATAACAAAACGCCTATAGTTATGCATGGGGCAGAAGACACCTCCTCCTCCTCCTACCCCTCTTCTTCTTCTTCTTCCTCTCCTCCTCCTCCTTACGTCTCCTTCTGTCCTTGTTATCATTATTCCTCCTTCTTTTCCTTTTTTTTTATATATTTCCTCATTTCCCTCTTACTCCCATTTTTTTCTTTTCTTATTCCTCCTCCTCCTCCTCCTCCTCCTGTCTTCTTTCCTGCTCCTCCTCCTCCTCTTCTTCCCTCTATTTTCTTCCTTACTGGTTTTAACATGTTCTCTTTCTTCTCTTCTTTTCTCTTATCTCCTTCTATTCTCTTCCTTTTTTCTCTCCTGTTATTCAAGCGTTCTTTCGTTCTTTTTTTCTCCCTCTGCTCCCTCCCCTTTATCAGACCCTCTTACCTTCTCCCTTATTTCTCCCTCCTCTTCCCTTCCCTCCCTCCATATGCAACACTCCTCCCTCCCTCCCTCTCTCTCTCTCCCTTTTATCACTCCCTCTTTCTTCCTCCTCCCTTCCTGCTTTCAATATGTTCTCTCCCTTTCAACCCCTCTTTCCATTCCCCTTTCTTCTTTCTCTCTTCTTCTCTTCCCATCTCCCTTTCCTTCTCTCCCTCTTTCGATTCTTCCTCCCCCCTCACTTCCCCTTTTTCCTCCCTCCCTCTCTCTCCTCTCCCCTTCTTCTTCCTCCTCCTCCTCCTCCTCCTACGCGATGGCCATTTCTCACATTCTGGATAAGCGATGTTGCTGTTGAGAATGGCGAGTAAGGGGTGGGGGAGAGGGGGGGGTTGACTGGGCAAAACCTCCCCGCTAACCTTCCTTCCTTCTTTCCTTTTCTTCTTTTTTTCTTTTTTTTAATCTTTTTTTCTTCGCTTTTTTTGTTCGCCTTTTTCTTCTTACTTTTTCTTCTTCTTCCGTTTATGTTCTTGTCTTCTTGTCTTCCTCTCTTCTTCCTCCTCCTCCTCCTCCTCCTCCTCCTTTCTTTCTACTTAACTGTATTTTCTCCCTCTCTTCTTCTTCTTCTTCTTCTTCTTCTTCTTCTTCTCTTCCTTCTTTAATCTTCTATTCCTTTTCTTCCTTCTCTTCTTCCCATTCTCTCCTCTTCAACTTCCTCTCCCTTTTCTTTTTCTTCCTTTTCCTCTTCCTTGTTTTCTCCTTGCTCCTCCTCCTCCTCCTCCTCTCTTTACCTACTCTGCCCTTCCTCCTCCTCCTTGAGAATTACCCGGTTAAGGAATTCACTTGCATGTCCCGGAACTGTTTATGAGGAGGAGGAGGAGGAGGAGGAGGAGGAGGAGAGCGTGTTCCGAGGCACCAAAGGAGAGGAAAAATAATGAGGAAGGAGAGAAAAAAATAAAGAAGGAAAAATGAGGAAAAAACAACAGCATATGACGAGAGAACAAACACACACACACACACACACACACACACACACACACACACACACACACACACACACACACACTTAGCCGCCCTCCTCCTCCTCCTCTTCCTCCTCTTTACTTCAATGTTCTTTCCTCTTCTGTCTTTTCCTCCTCCTCCTCTTCATCCTTTATTGTCTTCGTTTTCTTCTTTTCTTTCTTCTTCTCTTCTCCTCCTCTTCCTCCTATTTACTTCAATGTTCTTTCCTCTTCCTCCTCTTCCTCTTCATCCTTCTATTGTCTTCCTTCTCTTCTCTCTTCCTATCTTCTCTTTTTCTGGTTATCACTTTCTCTTCCCTTCGTTTTCATTTCCAGTCTTCAAAAAACATTCGTTCTCTTTTCTCTCCCTCTTCTTCTTCCTCCTCCTCCTTCTTCTTCTTCCTTTTTTCTCTTCTTTCTTTAACTCCCTCTTCCCTTTCATCTTCTTTCTTCTCTCTCTTCCACTTCCTCTTTCTTTAACTCCTTCTTCCCTTTCATCCTTCCCTTCTCCATCGTCTTCCAATTCTCCCTTCCATTTCCTCTCTCCTTTTTATGCCATTTTCTTTCCTGCTCGTCCATGCTTCCACGTTTCCTCCTCCTCCTCCTCCTCCTCCTCTTCCTCTTCCCCCCTGTGGCCAACCCGCGGTCAGGTGGGCAGCGATGCAAATGAAAACACTCTCCCTTTTAACAGGTGAGTATCTGGACGTCAATTCAGCGGCGATTTGCGAGCTAAACTGACGCTACGAAATATCTCCCAGCCTCTCTCTCCCTCCCTCCCTCTCTCCCCACATTCCCGCCCTTACCCACCACTTCCCTTAAGGCCATTTTCCCACGCACCACCTTTCCCTGGGTGAGAGGTAAGAGGGTATAGGATTAAGGGGCGTATTTCCAGGTGGTGTTAAGGTAAAAATCGGTTGCTTTGGGTGGTTTCTTGCGGCGTTCTCTTGGTTTTTGGTTGTCTTTGCCCTGATTGGTTGGCTGACGAGGCTGACGCGCCGAGATCATCAGGGAGTGTGGGAATGCAAAACACCGCGTGAGAGAGAGAGAGAGAGAGAGAGAGAGAGAGAGAGAGAGAAAGGGAAGAAGGGGGAAGAGAGAGACGGATGGAAAGGAGGGAGAGACGGAAGGGAGAGACGGAGGAAAGGGAGGGAAGGGAGGAAGGGAGAAGAAAGCCCTTGATCAACTTATTTCCTACGTGTTACCGCTGAGACCCGCGGCGCCCGTCCCGCTACTTTGCCTAACACTGCTCTCTCTCTCTCTCTCTCTCTCTCTCTCTCTCTCTCTCTCTCTCTCTCTCTCTCTCTCTCTCTCTCTCTCTCTCTCTCTCTCTCTCAAAACGTTTATCAATCTATCGCTTTTTTCCTTTTTTTTTTTTACATTAATTTACGTCATGTTTCTGTCTGTCTGTCTAGATTTTTCCTCTCTCTCTCTCTCTCTCTCTCTCTCTCTCTCTCTCTCTCTCTCTCTCTCTCTCTCTCTCTCTTAGGTTCTGTTACTGTATAATTTATCTTTCCTTTTTTCTTTTCCTCTTATTCATTTTTTTATCTCCATTTTTCTTTTTCCTCATTTTTCCCTTTTTCTTCTTTTCCCCTTTTTTCTCAATATTCCTTTTTTTTACCTCCAATTTCTCATTCCTATTTTATCTTTCTTTTCCTTATCCTCCTGTTTTTTATTTTCCTCCTTTTCTTTATACCTGTCTTTCTCTTTTCTTTTTCTCTTATTCCCGTATCTTTCCTTCTATTTCTCACGCTACTGTTTTCTATCTATCCTCTTTTTTATCTTATTTCATTATTATTGTTTCTCCTGTCACCCTTACTCCTGTTTTTTTTCTTTCCTCCTTTTCCTCTTATCTTTTATTTCCATCTTACCTCTTTTATCTTTTTTCCCTTCCATTCTTCGCTTCTGTTTACTTAAAAAAGGTTTAGGAAGTGTTTTTAAGGATTACAAGACTCCATTTCTCTCTTAATACAATCATTTTAACAATAGATATCTTCTTGGCCACTCCTTTGACCTCTATTCAGGAGCAGTAAGTAGCGGGCTTTTTTTTTATATATTTTCTTTACGCCCTTGAACTGACTCCTTCGCTGTAAAGAAAAATAAAAACCACCCGTCTGGTATTCACTCTCCTATAATCACAACAAAATCCAATACATTATGTTTCCCCGGTTCTAAATGGCCGCACCTCGCCGATGATTCACCTGTCCGTATTCTTATATACATGGACAGGTGTGCGGGCGTACCTGTATACCGTTTCTATTAATCACCAATACACGTACTTCCTGTTTTCCTGATCCTCTGAAAGCTCGGAACTACATTTCTATCGACCATGTTACTCTTTGTTTATATTTCACCAGCGGCCAACACACACATGGGAAGCTGTTTTTAGTACTTTTTAACCTTTCCATCACCTCCTCGTCATCAATAAACTAAATTCACGCTTTTTTGTGTGTTTTTGAAACCTATTAACTGCATTTCTGTACATATTTTTTTTCTTTTCCTCTTGTTCCAGTACTTTTTACTTTTCCATCACCTCGTCATCAATAAACTAAATTCCCTCTTTTCTCTATTTTTGAAAGCTATTAACTGCATTTCTATACATATTTTTTTTATTTTCCTCTTGTTCCTATTTTTCATCTCAACTTTTTCTTCCTCTTTTCATTTTTTTCCCTTTTCCTGTTCTCTTCCTATTTTCTATCTCAAAATTTTCTTCCTCTTTTCAATTTTTTCCCTTTTTTTTCCTGTCCTCTTCCTATTTTCTATCTCTACTTTTTCTTCCGCTGTTCAATCTTTTTCCCTGCTCTCTCTCTCTCTCTCTCTCTCTCTCTCTCTCTCTCTCTCTCTCTCTCTCTCTCTCTCTCTCTCTCTCTCTCTCTCTCTCTCTCTCTCTCTCTACCAGGTGTGGCTAATCATATACCTGCGCAGTCTCTTTAATTAACAATACAATCAATATCCGACTTCCTGTAATTCTGAAAGCTATTAACTACATTTCCAAACATTAATTTCCATCTCTTTACTTCCCTATTTCCTATTATACTGAAAGCTAATAATCACATCTAAAGGTTAATTTCTATATATTTCTCTATTTCCCTCTATCACGTCCGTCAGGTGAGGCCGCTAGTTAGACCCCCACCAATACTAGCCGCTTCTTTTTTTCCTATATAATCACATCTATGGGTTAATACCAATCACTATATTTCTCTATTTCCCTCTATCACGTATAACCAGGTGTGGGCCGCTGGTTAGTTAGTCACCCGCCGCCCCTATCACCAATACCGACCGCTTCCTGTTTCCCACCGTCATTTCCAGGCAGCCAATCATGCAGTATTTACCCGCGCAAGTCCTTCCGTCATGTCGCCAACTTTGTGTGAAAATGATGGGGCGGGGCGACGCTTTGGTGCGGCCGATGATGGTAAGCAATTCATTATTCACTCCACTTAGTATTCCGTAACAACAAACACCACCACCACCACCACCACCACCACCTGGCTTGTGTTTACTGATTACCACCTGTCCCACCACCACCACCTGTACTACCTACCTCTGCCTCTACCACCACCACCACCACCGCAAACTCCACCAATATGTGTGTGCTTGTGTGTGTGTGTGTATGTGTGTGTGTGTGCGCGCTTACCTGCCTGCCTGCCTACCTGTCTATTTGTTTGATTTTCTACCCATCTACCTCCCTATCTATTTATCTATCTACATACCTACCTACCACCTCTCTATCTATCTACTTATCTATCTCCCTATCTGTCTACTTCTCTACCTACCTTAATATACGGCACTGTTTGGCACCATCACTACCTGGATTTTTGGCACTAACACCCCCTCCCAGGTAATGACCACACCCTACCTGGCTCCGTTGACACACCTGAATTTTATATGCCACACTTTTTTTTTTCCTTTTTTCTGACAAATCTCACCCTGACTTTTTTTTTTGGGAGGGGCGCACTCTTGTTCTATAGGCCTTGTGGTATTGTTTTTTGCTTTTTTTTTTTTGCTTTCCCGTACATGAATCCACAGCCGAATTAACTTATTTTTTTTTGCTAGTGTTAGATATTTTTTTTCGCCACCCCATTATTTTTTTTTTACTCTGATTTTTTTTTTCAGCATTCACTTTCAAAACGTTTCTGGTATTCTGTTTTTTTGCTTTCCTGATTCTGAAGCCGAAGCCAAATTAGTCTTTTTTTTATATACGAGGCACTTTTGGGGGGGGTCTCTACAATGTTTTCTTCTTCTTCTTTTTTTTTTTTTGGGGGGGGGGGGAGGAAGGGGGGCTTACATTCGACAGGCTTTTGGTACTTTTTTTATAATCTTTCGTACCTAAGGCCAGACACGAACTATTTTTTTTTGTAATATTAGTTGCTAAGCTCTAATGTGTTTTTTGGGGGCACAATAGTCTGCTTTTTGGGGTCAGTTTTCACATTCAGTCACATTATATTCGATTTAACAAGACATTGAAGGGCAAACTCAAGTAAATGTTATGTTCCTTTTCGTCACTATAATCTGCTTTTTGCGGGCAGTTTTCACACTCAGTCACATTATATTCGATTTAACAAGACACTGAAGGGCAAACTCAAGTAAAAGCAGAGGAGAAAGAAAACGGAGAGAGGGATGGCAGATTACGACGGGAAAAACGAAAGAATACAAAAAACAACAATAAAAGAAATATAACAGAAGCAAGGAAGGAGAGAGGGAGAGAAAGGGAGAATAAAGATAGGGAGGAAGGGAGGTAGAGAGGGATAGGGAGAGAAACAGGGAGAGAGAGGGGGAAGGAGGGGAGGGTTAACACACACACACACACACACACACACACACTCACACACACACACACACACACTCACACACACACACTCACACACACACACCCACACCTGGAATTCCTGTACACCGTCATAATCATAAGCCTGACCCTACCTGGATTTTTTTTTTTTTCACTTTTCATGCCGGTCTGATCCTGCCCACCTTCCCCCTTTTTTTTTTCAAGCTGGGTGATGTGACTTTGAATAACCCTTTTTTTTTAGCATGATTTTTTTCCCCTTTAAAAATTCATTAGGTCAAGTATTTTTTTTTTATCGATATTAATACATGTGGCTTTTTTTCTGTTTTCGTCTGTGTCTGTCTGTTCATGTCTCTTATTTTTGTTTCCCTTCCTTTTTTTGTTTTTCTCTGCTTTTTTTCTTCATTTTCCTTTAGTTCTTTTTCTTTTCTTCTGTTCTGTCTGCCTGTCTCATTTTTGTTTCCCTTCCTTTTTTTGTTTTTCTCTGCTTTTTTTCTTCATTTTCCTTTAGTTCTTTTTCTTTTCTTCTGTTCTGTCTGCTTGTCTCATTTTTGTTTCCCTTCTTTTTTTCTCTTCTTTTTTTTCTTCATTTTCCTTTTCTTTCCATCTGTCTGTCTGCCTCTCTCATTTCGCTTCACTTCCTCTTTCGTCTCTCTCTTCTTTCTTTCTTAATTATCCTCTTTCTTTTACTATATTCTTCCTATTCTCTTTCTTTCGTTTTATTCATTTTCCATTTTATTTCGACTTTCTCATTCTCTCTTTTTTATAACTATCTGTCTATCTTTCTGTAATACTATCTTTCAGTCTGTCCTGTCTTGGCAACTGTCTACCCTGTTTGTCTGTCTAAAACACACACACACACACACACACACACACACACACACACACACACACACACATACACACAATAGACCCCCTCCCCTCCCCATATACCCACACTTTGAGAGATCCCACAACAGAATCGAACCGTATCTAAAAAAAACTCTCTAAGGACAATGAACGCTACTCGATCCTCCTACAGGCCAGCGAGGCACAACGGACGCTCAGAATGCCCTCCGTCCCCTGAAAGTCCACAAGAGGAGGATCCAACACGCTTATAAAGGATTGGATCGTCTAAGAACCGAGCGAATCTTCTTTAGAGCCAATTTATACAGGTGTGTGTGTGAGAGAGAGAGAGAGAGAGAGAGAGAGAGAGAGAGAGAGAGAGAGGGTCTGATCCTTTTATCTCCATTATTAAGGTAAGTTGAAGCTATTAGAGTATTCTTTAAAGAGGTTCCAAGTCTCTATAAGCTAATGGTCTCTCCTCCCCCTTCTCTCTCTCTCTCTATTTATCAATCAATTTCTTTTTTACTCATCATATTTATCTATTTGTCTATCTATTCTTCTTCAAGTTCTACTCTATCTATCTATCTATCTATATCCGTCAATCAATTTATCTATCAATCTATCTCTGTTTACATATTCCTTTCTATCGTTTTCCTTCCTATTCCTATTCCATCTCTCTCTCTCTCTCTCTCTCTCTCTCTCTCTCTCTCTCTCTCTCTCTCTCTCTCTCTCTCTCTCTCCCCCTTTCACTTTATATCTATTTACAATTTACATTTTTATCTGATTTCCTTCGTCTTCTTTCCCTCTCTGTCAATATATCTTTTTCTCGTTTAATTCCTATACCAACTCTCTCTCTCTCTCTCTCTCTCTCTCTCTCTCTCTCTCTCTCCCTGGCAGCAGTATCAGATCACCCTTAAATCGCCTTCCTCCCTTCCGCCCGCCTCTACCTGGCGCGCCCGTTCCTTATCTTCGAGGAATCGTAAATAGAAGGGAGACTGTCGTAATCTGCCCTCCCTCACTCCCTCCCTCCTGTACCTACATACCTCCCCTTCCCTCGTTTTCTTTCTCCTCTGCATTACTTTAGTTTGCCTTTGAATGTGACGGGTTTTCTTGTTTACTTGTGCTTGCTAATGTTATTTTTCTTTTATTTTTATTTTTTCGTAGTCTGTTCTCCTTCCCTCTCTACCGCCTTTCACCTCCCTCGTTTTCTTTCTCCTCTGCGTTTACTTGAGTTTGCCTTTGAATGTCTTGGTTTTCTTGTTTTCTTGCGATTTTTGCTTTTGTTATCTTTCTTTAATTGTTGTTGTTTTTATTCTTTCGTTTTTCCTGTCGTAATCTGCCATCCCTCCCTCCGTTTTCTTTCGTCTTTACTTGAGTTTGCCTTTGAATGTCTTGGTTTTCTTGTGTTCTTGTGATTTTGCTTGTGTTATCTTTCTTTTTTGTTGTTTTCTTTATTCTTTCGTTTTTTTCCTGTCGTAATCTGTCATCCCTCCCTCCGTTTTCTTTCTCCTCTGCGTTTACATGAGTCTGCCTTTGAATGTCTTGGTTTTCTTGCGTTCTTGTGATTTTTGCTTGTGTTATCTTTCTTTTTTTGTTTTCTTTATTCTTTCGTTTTTTCTGTCGTAATCCGCCATCCCTCTCTCCGTTTTCTTTCTCCTCTGCGTTTACTTGAGTTTGCCCTTCAATGACTTGTTTTTTCTTGTTCCAATGTTGGTTAAGGATATTTTCTTTATTGATTTCTTGTTCATTTTGTTGGTAGGATTTCTTTTTATCCTTTTCCTTCTCCTTTTCTTTATTTTTTTTGTATTCTTTTAGTTTATCCTTCAATATCTTGGTTTTCTGTTGTTTTGTTTTTCGTGTTTTCTTTTTAATCTCGTGTACTTTCTTTTATAATTATT
Organism: Eriocheir sinensis; assembly: GCF_024679095.1. NCBI lineage: Eukaryota > Metazoa > Arthropoda > Malacostraca > Decapoda > Varunidae > Eriocheir > Eriocheir sinensis. Next base: position 18,516,068 of record NC_066532.1, on the reverse strand, counting down.
TTTTTCTTTTTTTCTTTTTTCCAAGCTCCATTTCTTCACTTTTACCTGATTCCTATCTTTTTTACGTCGCCTTTCCTTCCTTTCCCTCTTTCCTTTTTCTCTCTTCCAATCCATGTTTTCCTTTTTCCCTTCGTTTTCTTTCACCTTCTCCTTTTTCTTCTTCTCTTTCTTTGTCCTCCTTTACTCTCTCTCTCTCTCTCTCTCTCTCTCTCTCTCTCTCTCTCTCTCTCTCTCTCTCTTTTCTTCTCCCTTTTTCCTTCCTTCATCTTTTTTTCTTCCCATTCTCTTTCTTCCTACGCCTTCTCTGTACCTTCCTTTCTCCTCTACTTTATTCCCTTGTCTTCCTTCTTTCTTCTATTTTTCTTTTCTTTTTTCCTTCTTTCTACTTTACTATTCTCCTTTTTCCTCCCCATTTTGTCTTTTTTTACTTGTTATCATCATTTATCTTTTCTGTTTCCCTTTCTCTCCTTTCCATATTTTCTCTTCCCTGTTATTCCTCTTTCCAGTTTTCCTTTCTTTCATTTTCTCGTTCATTCCTTTTATTATTTATTTTTGGGTTTCTTTTCTGATATTCACTTTTCCTTTCTTTCCTTCATTCTTTATTGGATTTCTCGTTTGCTGTCTTCTAAACACATATTACTACTACCACTACTACTACTACTACTACTACTACTACTACTACTACTAATAATAATAATAATAATAATAATAATAATAATACTAATAATAATAATACTAATAATGTCACAAATATAGAGAAGCTTAGAAAGACATTAAAAAAAATATTACACTGCATATTCTTTAAATCTTCTTCCTCCTCCCTCCTCCTTCTCTTCTTCTTCCTCCTCCTCTTCTTCTTCTTCCTTTTCCTCCTCCTCCTCGCATCCTCTAACGTTGGCTACTTTCCTCTTTTATCTGTGCATCTAGACCGCCTCCTCTTCTTCTTCTTCCTCCTCCTCCTCCTCTTCCTCCTTCTCCTCCTCCTCCTCCATATAAGACCTCACGTTTCCACTCCTCCCTTCTCCTTACCTCCATGACCCTTCCTCCTCCTCCTCCTCCTCCTCTTCCTCCTCCTCCTCCTCCTCTTTCGGTATTGTTACTTTTGGTTTATCTCTCTCTTTTTCTCCTTTCTTTCGTTTCCCTCATTCATCATTTTCTCTTTATTCCTCTTTCTTTTTTTTTCCACTTGATCGCGTCGTTTCTTATTCCTCTATTGCTTCCTGTGTGTTCGTGTGTGTGTGTGTGTGTGTGTGTGTGTGTGTGTGTGTGTGTGTGTGTGTGTGTGTGTGTGTGTGTGTGTGTCGCCTCTCTTCTTCCATATCATTTGCGTCTTATTTTTCCTTTTTTTTTCTATTTTCCTTCCCCACCTGAGGTTCATGGGAAGGGTTGAGGCACCATCACCACCATCACCCACCACCCCATCACCATCCACACCACCACCACCACCACCACCATCACCACCACGCCTCTCCTGTATACTTATTGTAAATACTTTCTCTCTCTCTCTCTCTCTCTCTCTCTCTCTCTCTCTCTCTCTCTCTCTCTCTCTCTGATAGCTTCCGGAGTCACCCTATCAACTCTCCCATTCACTCTCTTCACGCTCTCTCTCTCTCTCTCTCTCTCTCTCTCTCTCTCTCTCTTGCATTCCATTGCCTTTTTCTCTCTCCATTCTTTCTCTTCCTTTCCTCTCTTTCTTTCTCTTCCTTCCCTTGACTTTTCTCTTTTCTCTCCCTTCTCTTCTTCTCTCCAAATCTCTCTTCCTTTCCTTCTGTAACCCTCTTCCTCCTTCTCTCTCTCCCTCTGTTTTCTTCTCTCTCTTTTCCTCTCCCCTCTCTTTCTTTCTCTTCCTTCCCTTTACTTCTCTCTTTTCTCTCCCTTCTCTTCTTCTTTCCTTCTCTAACCCTCTTCCTCCTTCTCTCTCTCCCTCTCTTTCCTTCTCTCTCTCTCTCTCTCTCTCTCTCTCTCTCTCTCTCTCTCTCTCTCTCTCTCTCTCTCTCTCTCTCTCTCTTTTCCTCTCCTTCCAACCCTCTTTCCTTCTCTCCCTCTCGTCCTTTCCTTCCATAACCCCTTCTCCTCCTCCTCCTCCTTCTCTTCTTCTCTCCAAATCTCTCTTGCTTTCCTTCTCTCTCTCTCTCTCTCTCTCTCTCTCTCTCTCTCTCTCTCTCTCTCTCTCTTTTCCTCTCCTTCCAACCCTCTCTCCTCTCCCTGTCGTCCTTTCCTTCCATAACCCCTCCTCCTCTTCCTCCCTCCCCCCCCCTCCTCCTCCTCCCCCAAACATTATCCAAGATGTACAGCGGAGACTTGGGCGAAGAATTTCAAGAGGCCGGAGTCGACATTTGGAAGGTAGCCAGCGGTTCAATTTGCTGCCGGTGATGCATCCACACAGGTCAGGGAGAGGCAGGGAGGGCAGGGAGAGTAGGGGGGGGTGAGGGGAGAAAGGGGGGAAGGGAGGAAGGGAGAGGGTGCTATGGAGAAGGGGAGATTTTTTTTTGGGGGGGGGATCATGAGGTTCAGGGAGAATTAGGAAGTGAGGGAGATTAAGGGGGGAGGGAGTGTAGGGGGGTGAGGGGAGAAGGAGGTAAGGAAGGGTGGAGAAGGGAGTTTTTTTTTTGGGGGGGGGAGATCATGAGGTTCAGGGAGAATTAGGGATAGTGAGGGAGATTAAGGGGGGAGGGAGAGTAAGGGGGTAAGGAAGGGAGGAGATATGAACGAGGGAGTTTTGGTCACGGGTAAGGGTGAGTAGGTGAGGGTCAAGGAGAGAAGGGAGAGTAAAGGGGGAAGGGAGAATAGGGGGAAAGGGAAGATCAGGGAGGTGAGGGGGTTAAAAAGGGAGATTTATTTTTTTACCATGGGGGTTTAGGATTAGATAAGGGAGAGTAGGAGTAAGGAAGAGTAGGGAGAGTAAGGAAAAGTAAGGGAGTGAAAGGAAAGGGGAGAAGGGGTGCTCTGAAGGGAGGGTTATTTTTTTTTTGGGGGGGGGGATCATGAGGGTTCAGGATTGGTCAGGGAGAGTAGGAGGGGTGAGGGGTGAAGGGGATAAGGGAGAAAGGGAGGCAGGGATTTTTTTTTTGGTCAAGGGGATTTAGGATTAGAAGGGAGTAAGTGAATGTCAGGAAATCAGGGAGAGGAAGGGAGTAAAAGGGAGAGGTAGGGGAAGGGAGGGAGAATGCTCAAGAATCAAGGAAGAGCGAGGGAGGAAAGTAAAGGGAGGGAAAGAATAAGGGAGAAAGATAGTGAAATGAGAAAAAGAAGGAAGATGAAGGGAGGGAGAGAAAGAAAGGGAGAAGGAGGTAAACTTTCACACAATAAAACAGAGAGAAAGGGAGAGGGTGAATATGGCAGGAAGGGAGGGAGAGACAGGGAGAGGGAAGGGAGAGGTCATCTAATAGGAGGAGGAGGAGGAGGAGGAAAAGGAAGAAACTATATGAGGAGGTTTAAATGGGTAGAAAAAAAAGAGGAGGAGGAGGAGGAGGAGGAGGAGGAGGAAGAGGAAGAGGAGGAAAATATGGAAAGGAACAAAATCAAGAATAAAAATGGGAAATGTAAAAATTGAGAGAGAGAGAGAGAGAGAGAGAGAGAGTAAATTCTCCTGGACACGATATTTGAGTCTCTTTCTGGAGCGAATGACGAACAAAAGAAAGAAAAAAAAAGAAAAGAAAGAAAACAAGGAAAACAAAGAAGAAAATAGCAAGACAGAAAGGAAAAAAAAGATAAAAATAGATAAAAAAAAGGAATATAATGTAGGAAAAAAAATATGTATGATGTTTTAATAAAGTAGACAATAAAATAAATAAATAAAATTGGAAAGCTAATGGGTAGAATCTAAATAATCTACCTATCTACATACCTAATACCTATCTACTAACCTATCTACCTGTATTAGAAAGCTAAGAAGAAGGAAGAAGGGAGAAAGAAGGGAGAAGGGAGAGAGGGAAGGGAAGGGAAGGAAGAAGGTAGGAAGAGAGAGAGAGAGAGAGAGAGAGAGAGAGAGGACGAAGCTTGAGAGAGAAATTCTAATCTTTCTGTGTATGTGATGAAGGACTCTCTCTCTCTCTCTCTCGCTCTCTCTCTCTCTCATGACGGAGGTGCGAGACTGATATTAGAGTCAGACAATTTTTCTCTCTCTTTTTTCCTCCACTTCTCTCTCGCATGATAAAAGAGAGGGACAAAGGAGAGAGAGAGAGAGAGAGAGAGAGAGAGAGAGAGAGTTATGATATGCGCACACTGGTCAAGGCTTCCCGTACACACACACACACACACACACACACACACACACACACACACACACAGACAGAGTATCGGATTTCAATATAAGATTAATGTACACGATCGCCAAGGGAGAGTTAAGCCCTTATCCTCTTTCCTCCCTTTCCTTCTCCCTTTCTTCTCCCTTTTTCCATATTTTTCCATTTTTTACCTTTTATTTTCATCGATTTTCATTATGTTCTCCCTCTAAATTTTTTCTTCCTGTCTCCCTTTCTTCCATTTTCTTTTCTCCCTTTTCCTATTTTTCTTTTTTTTCATTTTATTCATTTTTTTCTACTCTAATATATTCTTCTTCTCCTTTCTCCCTTCTCCTATTTTTCTCTTTCTCCTCTAATATATTCTTCTTTTCCTTCCTCCCTTTCCTCCTTTTCTTCCTCCCTTTTTTCTTTTTTTCCTATTTTTTTAATCTTTTTTCGTCTTTTATTCTTTGGTCATTCCTTTAACATCTTCTTCTCCTTCCTTTCTCTCTTTTGTCCCTTTTCTTCTTCCTCCTCCTCCTCCTCTTTTTCCTCATTATTCCTCACTTTTCTTCTCTTTTCATTTTTTCTTATTTCGTCTTAATTTCTCATTCTCCTCCTCCCTTCCTTCACCTTTTCTTCCCTTCTTCTTCACTTCTTTCCTTCTCTTTTTTAATCTTTTTCTTATTTTCTCTTTCCCTTAACATATTCACCTCCCTCTTCCCTTTCTTCTTCCAACATAAAAAAAAAATATATATTCATCTCCTTTCCTTTCTACTTCCAATATAAAAAAACAAAACAATCAACTCATTTAATAATCGCAAAGAACCTTGATTCGTTGCTTCGGAATTGATATGAAGGAAATGAATCACTGAACCAGCTTCGTTTTGGGTTTTAAAGTTTTCTGTAGCCTTCTCTTGCATGTTTCTATGTTTCCTCTTTATATATTTTAGTTATCTTTAGAAATATGTTTTGTTTTCTTAGTCTTCTTATTCCTTCTCCTCCTCCTCCTCCTCCTCCTCTTCTTCCTCTTCCTCCTCTACCTTCTTTATGTGTCCTCCTCCTCCTCCTCCTCCTTTTCACCTCCATTAATATCTCATCTTCTCTTCCATTCCCTATTCTTCCTTCTCTCTCTCTCTCTCTCTCTCTCTCTCTGGCATGGAATTACTCCGAAGAAATCTCTCTCTCTCTCTCTCTCTCTCTCTCTCTCTCTCTCTCTCTCTCTCTCTCTCTCTCTCTCTCTCTCTCTCTCAAGCGGCTTTCCAAAGAGGGTCAAAGAGAAGGGAAGATGAGAGGAGTTAAGTGAAAAAGATGGTAAAAGAGGAGGAGGAGGAGGAGGAGGAGGAGGAGGAGGAGGATATAGATACGAAAAAAGGGGAAGAGGGAAAGTGAAGGATGAGGTGGAGGATGACAAAAGAAAATAGAAAAGGAGGAGGAGGAGGAGGAGGAGGAGGAAGAGGAGGAAGAGGAGGAGGAGGAAGATGGAGAGAAAATTGAAACTGAATGAAATATAAAAAAAAAAAAAAAATAGAAAAAAAAGAACAAGAATATAAAACAGAACATAAAAAAAACCCCTGCAGAAAAGGTCAAGAAAAAACAAACAAACAAACAAGATCACGAACTACCAACTAAAAGGTAAGTAAAGGGATGAAGTATTTTCTATATATATTTTTTTATAGTCTAGGTAATAGACTAATAAGGGGCAAGGAAGGAACTAAAGATGGTGATTTACATGGCATTCGGGGGGGGGAGGGGGGGGGGCAGCGTTAGGAGTCAATGTTGGATGGGGGAGGAGGAGGAAGAGGAGGAGGTGGGGGGGGTAGGGGTTAAGAGGAGAAGGAGGAGGAGGGTTTTGAGGTGTTACATGGACGAGGAGAAGGAGGAGGAGGAGGAGGAGGAGAAAAAAAGAGGAGGTTAAGTATGAGGACTAGGAGGAGGAGGAGGAGGAGGAGGAGGAGGAGGAAGAAGAGGCGCGCGACTCATTTTTTTACCACAATCACGCAGCGTGTCGCGCGCGCCGTGATGGCTGCGGCGAGTGACATGTTGCTATAAATAACTCTGTGTTTTCAATACGTGGAGCTTTATCTGCATTCTGATCACACTATCGTGTTCACGAGAGATTTTCCTACGTAATGTAATAATATATTTCTGCAGTCAATGAACAACTGTTGAAAACAGCGAACATAAGTAAAATAAGTTATAATTTTTTTTTTACATCTTCACGGTTCAACTCATCGTAATACCATTTTCTTATTTGTTTTGTCGAGTTTTTAAAATACATCTTGATTCTACAGTCACTGCTGAGTCTGATGGTGTCAACCAAAACTGGCTATCTCGTATGTGAGGTGAGCTGTGGCATATAATAACGAAACATGCCTCACTCGCGCATGCAGGATGTGGTCCGACATGAGTGTTAGCGGGAGAGCGGAGCAGCCAATCACCTGCTAGCTTACCAACCTGCCTAGGCGCCAGGAACCTAGCTTAAGTGAACAGACTATAGTATAGGTGACAGGCGGTAGTACTAGTATAAGCAATAGACTAAGGGGAGTAAGTAAGAGGATAAGGGAGGCGAAATACTTGCCGATAAGTGGGGGCTCCTCCATGCTGGCGGGAGACCGGGGGAGGCGCAGCGATAGTAAGAAGGAGAGGGGTAGGCACAGCGTTAGTCGGGCGGGCGGGGGGTGGGGTGGGGGCGCTAGCAAGAGGACGCATGTTAAGTAGGCCGTAAATTGTGAGATCAGAGCGGCGAGCGGCGAAGAAAAATGGCGCGCTGATGGACTGGCGGATATATGGCCGGATAATAAGAATAGAAATGACTCGAAATTAACGAATATGGATGGATGGGAGAGGAGGAGGAGGAGGAGGAGGAGGAGGAGGTGGAGAGGGGGGTAGGGGTTAAGAGGAGGAGAAGGAGGAGGGTTTTGAGAAGGTGAGTTACGTGGACGAGGAGAAGAAGGAGGAGGAGGAGGAGAAAAAAGAGGAGGTTAAGTATGAGGACTAAGAGGAGGAGGAGGAGGAAGTGGTGCAAGGAGAAAGAAGAAGAGGAGGAGGATAAGTACAAGAAGCAAAAGGAGGAGGAAGAGGCCAAAGACACGGAGGAGGAGGAGGAGGAGGAGGAGGAGGAGGAAGAAGAGGAAGATTTCACAGGGTTCAAGTTCATGGTGTTGTGAAAAAATGCGTGAGATGAGGAGGAGGAGGAGGAGGAGGAGGAGGAGGAGGAGGAGGAGCGATAAAGTGGATATATGAGGAAGAGGAAATATGGAAAAAAAAATGGAGGGGATGTGAATTGAGAGAGAGAGAGAGAGAGAGAGAGAGAGAGAGAGAGAGAGAGGAGAAGGAAGAAGAAACAAACTACGAGGAGGAGGAGGAGGAGGAGGAAGATCACAGAAGCAAAAAGGAACAAAAACTAGGAAGAGAGAGGAAAGGAAAAGGATCAGCAGCAAGAGGAGGAGGAGGAGGAGGAGGAGGAGGAGGAGGAGGAAGAATGAGAGCAACAAAGGGTCAAATTTTGTGTGAAGGTAAAGGAGCTGAGCTTAAAGGAAGACGATTCAGGAAGAGGGAAATATAGGAGGAGGAGGAGGAGGAGGAGGAGGAGGAGGAGGAGGAGGAGGAGGAGGAGGTACAGAGGATAAGGTACATTAGCCAGAAAGAGGAGAGAGAGGAGACAGAGAGAGAAAGACAGAGAGAGGAAGACGAGGAGGAGGAGGAGGAGGAGGAAGAGGAGGAGGGAAAGGAGAACAGTAGAAGGAAAAGGAGGAGGAAAATAAGCGAAAAAAAAGGTAAACAATAAGAGTATCACGAGAAAGAGGAAGAGGAGGAAGAAGAAGAGGAGGAGGAAGAGGAGGAGGAGGAAGTGGAGTTGCCCCCCCCCTCCTCCCAACTCCACTTCCTCTTCCGCCTTCATTTCCTCTTCCACTTCATCGCTCCTCCTCCTCCTCCTCCTCCTCCTCCTCCTCCAGAAAATGACAAAAAAAGTATGAGAAAAAAAATTATAAAATATGAAAAAAAACTTCGGTAACTAAAATTAAAAGAAAAGTAAAAAAAAAAGTAATGCATAAGACAGTTATTTAATTATGCCGCTCATCAGAAGGGAGGAGGAGGAGGAGGAGGAGGAGGAGGAGGAGGAGGAGGAAGAGGAGGAGGACACACATAACGGAAGGGAGAAGCAAAAAAAAGTAAATTATGAAAAAAAATGAAAACAGGAAATTGATAAAGAAAAGATAAAATTAATGAAAAGAAAAAAGGAAATGAAAAAAAGGAAAAGAGGAAAGAAAACAGGTGACGTGAATAGGGAAAAGTTGGACGGGAAAATAGGGAAAAAAATCTGGGAAAGGAAAATAAGAGGAAAAAGGAAAGAAAAACACCTTAGCTTACGCCTTAAATCTTCTCTCCCTTTCCTCCTCTGAATTTTCCTCTTTTCCTCCTCTCTTTCTCTTCCTTCTCCCTCCATTTACTTTCTTCTCCACTTCCTTCCTCCTCCACTTTTCTCCCCTTTGTCTTCCTTCCTCCTTCCTCTTTTTCTCTCCCTCCCTTTTCCTCCCTTCTCTTCTTTCCTCCATTCCCTTTCCTCTCTTTTCTTCTCCTTTATTTTATTTATCTTTTTTCTCTCTCCTTCCTTTCCATCTCTCCTCCTCCTCCTCCTCCTCCTCCTCTCTCTCTCTCTCTCTCTCTCTCTCTCTCTCTCTCTCTCTCTCTCTCTCTCTTCCTTAACGGCCATTCCTCTTATCAAATTAAGCGGCAGTTTAGCAAAAGGGAGATGCAAGATTTAAGGGAGAGAGAGAGAGAGAGAGAGAGAGAGAGAGAGAGAGAGAGAGAGAGAGAGAGAGAGAGAGAGAGAGAGAGAGAGAGAGAGAGAGAGAGAGAGAGAGAGAGAGAATGTAATATATGTATGTTTTTTTTCTACTTTTGAGAAGAGAAAGAGGAAGGAGAGGAGGAGGAGGAGGAGGAGGAGGAAAAGAGGGAAGATGGCTTTGATGATTGGAATGCAAATAATGATGATGATGATGATGATGATGATGATGAAATAATAATGAAATAATATGAACAGAAAATTATAAAAAAAAGAGAGAAACAAAGATTAAACAGGAACGAAACATGAATTGACATCGCTCCTCCTCCTCCTCCTTCTCCTCTTCCTCCTCCTCACCTTTCCAATCCCATCTTTCCTCCCTGACCTCTTTTCCAAGCCTTTCCTCGTTTTGTCTCACGCCTCCTCCTCCTCCTCCTCCTCCTCTTCCTCCTCCTCACCTTTCCAATCCCATCTTTCCTCCCTGACCTCTTTTCCAAGCCTTTCCTCCTTTTGTCTCACTCCTCCTCCTCCTCCTCCTCCTCCTCGCTCCGTCACAACAGGAGTGATTGCCACTTTATTAATAATCTCGCCGCGTGTTTTGGCGCCGCGCGATGAGTCCGGGGCTCGATCTGTGGCCGGGTAATTGTCTCCGCTGATGGGCTGTACCGCGCGCCTTCTTAGATTGGAGGGTGGGGCTGATTGGGGGGGCTTGGGTGTGTCTGACGTGAGATGGGAGGGGCTCTAGGATGGGGCTGAACGGGACTCGAGTGGGGCTGAAATTGCCTTGGGTGTGTCTGACGTGGGCTGGAGGGGGGCTGAAAAGACCTCAAGAGTGGGGCTGAAATTGCCTTGGGTGTGTCTGACGTGGGCTGGAAGGTGTGAGGGGGGCTGAAAAGAGCTCAGGAGTGGGGCTGAAAGGGGCTTGGGTGTGTCTGACGTGGGATGAAAGGGGCTCAAGGATAGGGCTGAACGGGTCTCGAGTGGGGCTGAAATTGCCTTGGGTGTGTCTGACGTGGGCTAAGTGTGAGGGGGACTGTTGGGGGCTGATGAATGGGGCTGAAAGGAGTTGAACATAAGAACATAAGAACGTGAGGAGTCTGCAAGAGGCCGGTTGGATGTCTAAGGGTTGCTGGGGTGTGAGAGATGGGCTGAACGAGGTTGGGTTGGGGTGTATGAGGGGTTGAAAGAGGGTGAGTTGGGGTGTGTGGAAGGGATGAGGGTATGAAAGAAGGGGGTCTGGGAAGAGTGTGTGTGTGTGTGTGTGTGTGTGTGTGTGTGTGTGTGTGTGTGTAAGGGGATGTGTGAGGGAGGGTGTGATTTCTAATTGGCAACAGTTCTCTCTCTCCTTCAAAAAACAAAAACAAAAAACAAACGAAGAAAAAGGAGCGTTGAGGAAGAAAGGGTGATTGGAGGACGAGGAAGAAAAGGAGGAGGAGGAAGAAAAAGAGAGAAGAGAGAGAGAGAGAGAGAGAGAGAGAGAGAAAGGGGGACCGTTCGTTCGTTCGTTCGTTCGAGAGAAAGGGAGGGGGGTCGTCGTTTGGGGGGGCGGGGGGGGAGGGGGCAGGGGGGGGGGTTAATAGTACTTGTGTGAAAAAAAAAATGGCTTTCTGGGTTGCGGTTCTCTAATTAATCAAATCCAGACGCGAATTAATCAAGTCATCAATCTATGGCTATTAATCTAAAGGGGGGTAGGGGGGGCGGGGGGGTAGGGGGTAGGGAAGGGGGGGGAAGGGGGGGCGAGGGGGTAGGGGGTAGGGAAGGGGGGGGAAGGGGGGAGGGTTGTGGTGGCGGTGGTGGAAAGTCTGATCAGTCATTCTCTCTCTCTCTCTCTCTCTCTCTCTCTCTCTCTCTCTCTCTCTCTCTCTCTCTCTCTCTTGTTATCTCTTTTTCTGTTCATCTTTTGTCTTGTATTTGTTTTTCTCTCTCTTTCTTCTTTATTATCTGCTTCTCTTCAATCCTATTCTTATTTTATTTGTTTTTTTTTCCTTTCATTTTTTTTTCATCTACTCTTTCTTTCAACTTCTCATTTTCTCTTTCTTTCTCTCAACTCCTCTTTCTTTACTTTCTCCAGCTCCTTTTTCTTACTTTTTTCTCTTAATTCCTCTTTCTTTACTTTCTCTATCTCCTATTTCTTCCTCTTTCTTTCTCTCAACTTCTCTTTCTTTACTTTCTCCAGCTCCTTTTTCTCACTCTCTCTCTCCCATCTACTCTTTCTTCACTTTTTCCCAATTTCTCTCTTTTCCTCATTCTATCTTCTTCCCTATCTGCATCTTCCCTCTTCCTTTCTCCTCCTCTTCCTCCTCCTTCTTCGTCTTCTTTGTGTGCTTCTCTTCCTCTTACTTAATCACTTTCTTCCCTCCCTCCCTTTCTTATATACACCCTCATTTTCTTCTAATCTCTCCCTCCCTCTTTCTCTCCCTCCCTCCCTCTCTCTCTCCTCCTTTTCTCTCCCCTTCCTTATAATTAGTTATCATTTAATTTTCACTCCCCCCCCTCGCGAGAGAGAGAGAGAGAGAGAGAGAGAGAGCATCACCACCACTCCCAAGACGAAGAAGCTGCAAGGATACTTAATTTGCGCCTCCTCCTCCTCCTCCTCCTCTTCCTCCTCCTCCTCCTCCTCCTCCTCCTCCTCTTCCTCCTCCTCCTCCTCTTCATCACTTCATTATCGGCTCATCTTCAGCCCATCAAGCAGTTTCGGGCAAATTACTTCAAACTTCAATTATTTTTTTTTTTTTGGAAACGAAACTTTGGACACGAAACACACCTCATTCTCGCACCTGGAGATAGATAGATAGATAGATAGATAGATAGAGAGAGAGAGAGAGAGAGAGAGAGAGAGAGAGAGAGAGAGAGAGAGAGAGAGTAATAAAAAGATACAAAGCAAAGAAAGAAAGAGAAATAGAGAAAGTAAGAGAGAGACGTTGTTGTTGTCGTCGTTGTTATTGTTTTTTGCTTTCTTTCGTCTATTTTTTTTTTCTTCTCTTTGTACTTTTTTTTTTGGTCGTTTTCTTTCTGTTGTTTTCGTCCACTCACTTCACACACACACACACACACACACACACACACACACACACACACACACTCAACCAACACTTCCATTTCTCTCTCCTCCTCAAATATCAACCTCCTCCTCCTCCTTTTCAACTATGACCACCAACACCGCCACAACCAAATACAACCCCCCCCCCCCTCTCTCTCTCTCTCTCTCTCTCTCTCTCTCTCTCTCTCTCTCTCTCTCTCTCTCTCTCTCTCAGGTGGTGATTAATCGTTCAACTTTCTCTCCATCAATTTGTCTCCTCGTGTCCAGCGCTCTTGTTGTCATCAATGGAAGGGGGGGGAGGGGGGAGGGGGGGGTTGCTGGATTAATATAACACCCCTTTCCTATTTATGTGTTCAACCTTCAGGCCAGAACGGGATAAACAGGGCGTTGGAGGGACAATGTGTGTGTGTGTGTGTGTGTGTGTGTGTGTGTGTGTGTGTGTGTGTGTGTGTGTGTGTGTGTGTGTGGTGGGCTTCTCCTCCTGGTCATTCTCTCTCTCTCTCTCTCTCTCTCTCTACCTACACCACCTTGTGTGTGTGTGTGTGTGTGTGTGTGTGTGTGTGTGTGGTGGGCTTCTCCTCCTGGTCATTCTCTCTCTCTCTCTCTCTCTCTCTCTCTCTCTCTCTCTCTCTCTCTCTCTCTCTCTCTCTCTCTCTCTCTCTCTCTTCCTCCTCCTCCTCCTCCTCCTCCTCCTCCTCCTCCTCCTCCTCCGCCTCTTCCTCCTCCTCCTCCTCCTCCCTTTTGCGACTCGAGGACTCACGTGCGCGTTGTAAACATTGTCATAATGGACGAGAGAGAGAGAGAGAGAGAGAGAGAGAGAGAGAGAGAGAGAGAGAGAGAGAGTTGGTTCATGAACTAGACACACACACACACACACACACACACACACACACTAGGTTTGTAGCTCGTGTGTGTGTGTGTGTGTGTGTGTGTGTGTGTGTGTGTGTGTGTGTCGGGGGCCACTAATGAAGCGGGACAGGTGAGAGGCTCAGGTAATGGCCCTATGGATTGCTACCTGGCAGGTGAACCACGTCAGAGAAGGGGGGGGGGAGGGGGGAGGGGGAGGGGCGGTTGCAAGGAAGGATGATGTGGTCTGAAAGAGGGAGGAGGAAGGGAAGGGAAGGGAAGGGAAGGGAGAGAGATGTTGAGAAGGTAAAAGGGAGGGAAGGACGGGAGGGAAGGACGAAAAGGAAGGCAAGGGAAGGGAAGGGAAGGGATAGGAGAGATGATAAGAGGAAGGAAGGGAGGGAAGGAAGGAAAGGAGGGAAGGAAGGGAGGGAAGGACGAAAAGAAAGGGAAGGGAAGGGATAGGAGAGATGTTAAGAGGAAAGAAGGGAAGGAAAGGGCGGAAAGGAAGGGAGGATGGCAGAAGGAAGGAATTCAAAGAGGGAAGGGTTGGTAGGGGAAGGAAGAGGAAAGGAGGGATGAAGAGAAGAGGAGAAAAGAGCAACATAGAGAAAGGGAGAAGGAGAATGGGAAGTTAATAAGAGTAAAGAGAAAGGAAAGTAAACAGGAAGGCAAGAAAGGGAAGGGAAGGGAAGGAGAAAGAGGTAGGAAAGAAAAGGAACAGATAAGGAAAGAGAAAAAGTGAGAGGGAGGAAGAAAAAAATGATAGGAGAGAAGGGAGGAGAAGAAGAAGGGAAGATGAAGGAGGAAGAATGCATGGAGAGAAGAGAAGGAAGCAGAAATACAAACATACAGATAGATAAATATAGATAGATAGAGATAGATAGATAGATAGATAGAGAGAGAGAGAGAGAGAGAGAGAGAGAGAGAACCAGGTGTGAACAGGATAACAGATGCGATAGGCGAGACTTTAAGGTCGTCACAATCAACAGGTGAAACGCAGGTAGACAGGTTAATTGTGGCTTACCTGGGTGACTGATTGGATGGGAGGCGGAGGTGAAGGCAGGTGAGGAAGGTGAGGCTGGAAGGCGCGACAGAATCAACAGGTGGAAGGTACATAGACACGACTAATTAAAAGCTTACCTGGTGAAATGGAAAGTGAAGGGGAGGAAAAGTTAAGTTGGAAAGGTAAGGTACGGAAGGGAGGTAAAGACAGGTAAGGAGGGAGGTAAGGTAAGGTAAGTAATTAGAGACTTACCTGGCGAAATGAAAGTGAAAACGAGGAAAAGGTAGGCAGGAAAAGTAGAAAAGGTGAATGTACTGATTAGAAGGAAAGTGAAAAGGAGGGAAAGATAAGGAGGAAAGGTAGAAAAGGATGAGTTTGTTAATTAGAAGGAAAGTGAAAGGGAGGAAAAGGTAAATAGGAAAGGTAGACAGGTAATACTTCGTTGATTAAGGAGTAAGTGGAGGAAAAGTAGGAAGAGGTAAGGAGGAAAGGTAGGAGAGGTAAATTGGGCAAGCTGAGTAAGTGAAAATGAAAGTTGAAGGTAGGAAAGGTAGACGAAGGTGATAGGTAGATTAATTTGGGTTACCTGGTGATATGAAAGTGCTTGAATTTATAAGGAGCTTTTTAGGAGCAGTGAGTAGCGAATTTTTTTTTTATTATTGTTTCCTTTTTTTGTGCCCTTGAGCTGTCTCCTTTGTTGTAATAAAAAAAGCAAAGGTAATTAATTAAGGAAAGGTGTGTGTAGGACAGGTAAAACAGGTGAATGGTAATTAGACATGTATAATTAGTTAGATATGATTTTGTCCCTCTTTCCTCTCCTGATGTTTCCTTTCTCATTTCTTTCCCTCCCTTTTCCTTTCCTTCCTCCCTTCCATTTCCTTCTTTTCCTCCCCTATTCTCTTTTTCTCATTCCTTTTCTTCTCCTTCTATCTTTCCTTCCCCCTTCCCTTTCCTCCTTGTCCCTCTTTCTTTTCCTGCTGTTTCCTTTCTCATTTCTTTCCCTCCCTTTTCCTTTCCTTCCTCCCTTCCATTTCCTTCTTTTCCTCCCCTATTCTCTTTTTCTCATTCCTTTTCTTTCCCTCCCTTTTCTTCTCCTTCTATCTTTCCTTCCCCCTTCCCTTTCCTCCTTGTCCCTCTTTCTTTTCCTGCTGTTTCCTTTCTCATTTCTTTCCCTCCCTTTTCTTCTCCTTCCTCCCTTCCTTTTCCGTCTTTTCCTCCCCTTTTCTCTCTCTCCTTCTCATTCCTTTTCTTTCCCTCCCTTTTCTTCTCTTTTTATCTTTCCTTTCCCCCTTCCCTTTCCTCCTTGTCCCTTTTTCTTTCCCTGATGTTTCCTTTCTCATTTCTTACCCTCCCTTTTCTTCTCCTTCCTCCCTTCCTTTTCCTTCTTTCCTCTCCCCTATTCTCTTTCCTTTCCTTATATTTCCCTTCTCATTCCTTTTCTTTCCCTCCCTTTTCTTCTCCTTCAATCTTTCCTTTCCCCCTTCCCTTTCCTTCTTTCTTCTCCCTTATTCTCTTTCCTTCTCATTCCTTTCTTTCCTTCCCTGCTTCTTTCATTCTATCTTTTCTTCCTCCCCTCCTTTTCCTCCTTTCTTTCTTCTCCCATTTCCTCTCATTCAGAAACGATGAACACAGAATCAACACACACACAGGTAAGACGGAACAGGTATAATTAAACAGGTATGTGATATGTAGCAAAATGAGACAGGTAAAAATGAGATGAACCAGGTAAAACGAGGTAAAAAAAAAAAAGATTCAGAAACGATGAGTACAGAGCCAACACACACACAGGTAAGAGAGACAGGTGTACCCAAACAGGTGTGATATACAGTAAAACGCGACACAGGTAAAAATGAGGTTAATCACGTGCAGGGGTGACGAAAAAAAAAAAAAAAGAAAAGGTATCCAGAAATGTTTGATTACGGTAATTAATTTCACTCACCTTTTCGTAGCGCAGAATCGACAGGTGTGACATAATTAAAGGAACCGAAAAAAAATTACCTTACTTACCAATCAATAGAGGGAGGAAGGGAGGGAAAGGGGACAGAAGAGGTAGGGAGGAAAGAAGGGAGGGAGGGAAGGGACGAAAGGAACGAGGGAGAGGTAAGATTAGACAAGGTTAGGTAATGGAAGAAGGGAGGGACAAAGGGAGGCAAGGTGAGATAAGGAAGATAGAAAGGAAAGAAGACAGGAAGAGGTATGGTAAGGTCAAGTATGAAAGGAAAGGAAGAAAGGAGAGGCGAGGTAAGAAATTAAAGTAGACAGGTAATCATGAGGGAAGGAAGGGAGGGAACGAGAGAGGTAAAGATAAGGTCAAGAAGGGAGGGAGGGATGGGGAAAGATATGTAAGGTAAACAAGGGAGGGAAAAACAGTGATAAGATATGGGGAACAAGAGAGGTGAAGATAAGGTAAGATAAGGGAGGGAGGGGGAAAGATATGTAAGGTAAACAAGGGAGGGAAAAATAGAGATAAGATATGAAGGTAAAGGCGAAAGGAGACAGAGAGAGGTAAGGGAAGAAGGATGGGAAGAAGATAAGAAAATGAGATAATAAGATAAGGTAAGATAAGGGAGGGAAGGGGAAAGATATGTAAGGTAAACAAGAGAGGGAAAAACAGTGATAAGATATGAAGGTAGAGGGGAAAGGAGACAGAGAGAGGTAAGGGAAGCGGGATGGGAAGAAGATAAGAAATTGAGATAATCATGAGGGAAGGAAGGGAGGGAACGAGAGAGGTGAAGATAAGGTAAGATAAGGGAGGGAGGGGGAAAGATATGTAAGGTAAATAAGGGATGGAAAAATAGAGATAAGATATGAAGGTAGAGGCGAAAGGAGACAGAGAGAGGTAAGGTCGTCACAATCAACAGGTGGAAAACAGGTAGACAGATTAATTGTGGCTTACCTGGCTGGCTAATTGGATGGGAGGAGGAGGAGGAGGTGAAGACATATGTATGAAGGAAAAGAGACAGAAGAAGAAACAAGAAAAAGAGACATAAGGAAATAAAGATGGAGGTAAATAAAACACATAGAGAGGAAAGGACACAAAAGGACAAGAAAACAAGAACAAGGTAAAAAAAAAAAAAAAAAAAAAAAAAAAAAAAAAAAACCATTAACGAACAAAAATCCATGTACTCACCCATTAGCGAACCCACTGATTGCCCGCAGCGATGGATGAACACTGGTAGGGCATGCCAGGTGGGGTGGGCATCTGTGGGGCGTCTGGGTGTCCGTGGGCGTGTCCGTGGGCGTGGGAGTGAGCCATGGCCTGGGCGTGGGAGTGGGCCATGGACTGGGCGTGGAGGTGCGGGTGTCCGTGGTGTCCGTGGTGGGCTTGGGGGAACGCGAAGTCCAAGTTCCCTTCCACCTGTAGCTCGTGTTTGATCACCTGTGGGGCCGAGTGATTAGTCAGGTGAGCCAGGTATAGGTGCACAGGTAAGGGGTAGATCGGGCATCATTAACCTGTCCGTGATTTGCGTCCGTGGAAAATCGAATGAAATGTGACTTTGCGTGAATTTGTCTAACCCACCTTTTGTTTACCTTACCCTTTTCCCTTCCTTCTTACTTTAGTTTTTTCTGTTATTCCTCTAAATCGGGTGTAAGGTGAGTCTGCGTGAATTTGTCTAACCCACCTGTTGTTTACCTGACCTTTTTCCCTTCCTTCTCATCTTAGTTTTTTCTGTTATTCCTCTAAATCGGATCAAAGGTGAGTCTGGGTGAATTTGTCTAACCTACCTTTTGTTTACCTGACCTTTTTCCCTTCCTTCTTACTTTAGTTTTTTCTGTTATTCCTCTAAATCGGATCAAAGGTGAGTCTGATTGAATTTGTCTAACCCACCTGTTGTTTACCTGACCTTTTTCCCTTCCTTCTTATCTTAGTTTTTTCTGTTATTCCTCTAAATCGGGTGAAATGTGAGTCTGCGTGAATTTGTCTAACCTACCTGTTGTTTACCTGATTCATTTTCCCTTCCTTCTTATCTTACTGTTTTCTGTTATTGCTCTACTTCCCTTCCTTACCTTACCTTAGCTAACCTCTCCTTCCCTTCCTTTTTACCTTACTTTTCTGTTATTTCTCTACTTCCCTTCCTTACCTTACCTTACCTAACCTCTCTTTCCCTTCCTTCTTACCTCACTTTTCTGTTATTGCTCTATTTCCCTTCCTTACCTTACCTTAACTAACCTCTCCTTCCCTTCCTTTTTACCTAACTTTTTTCTGTTATTCCTCTACTTCCCTTCCTTACCTTACCTTAACTAACCTCTCCTTCCCTTCCTTTTTACCTTACTTTTCTGTTATTTCTCTATTTCCCTTCCTTACCTTACCTTAGCTAACCTCTCCTTCCCTTCCTTTTTACCTTACTTTTCTGTTATTCCTCTACTTCCCTTCCTTACCTTACCTTAGCTAACCTCTCCTTCCCTTCCTTCTTACCTCACTTTTCTGTTATCCCTCTATTTCCTTACCTTACCTAACCTCTCCTTCCCTTCCTTTTTACCTTACTTTTTTCTGTTATTCCTCTACTTCCCTTCCTTACCTTACCTTATCTTACCTCTCCTTCCCTTCCTGCTTTGCCTTACCTTACCTTACCTCTTCCTCTCTCCTTTCCCTCCTTCCTACCTACCTACCTCCTCTCCTCTCCTCTCTACCTCATTAGCTCTCACTACATGACTGTCAATTTTGCCTGTTTTTTTTTTCCACTCTATTAGTTAACCTATTAATTTACCCCGCCATGTTATTCATTATATAAGAAGTACCAGCATTTTTTTTTCAATCTTAATTGCTTCCTTTGTTTTTTAATTCCTATTCTTTCCTTTACTTTTCATTCTCTCTTTCCTCTCCTTTTTCTAATTGTACCTCTTTTTCAATCATTCCCATTATCTTCCCTATTCTTCCTTCCCTTTCCCTTTTTCCCCACTGTACAAGTTCTTATATCACTGCCATTATCTTCTTTGCTTCCCTATTCTTCCTTCCTTTTCCCTTTTTCCCCACTGTACAATTCCTTCCATCATTCCCATTCCCTTCCTTACTTCCCTATTCTTCCTTCCTTTTCCCTATTTTCCCCACTGTACAAGTTCTTATATCATTGCCATTCTCTTCTTTGCTTCCCTATTCTTCCCCCCTTTTCCCTATTTTCCCCACTGTACAATTCCTTACATCATTGACATTCTCTTCTTTGCTTCCCTATTCTTCCTTCTTTTTCCCTTTTTTCCCCACTGTACAAGTTCTTATATCATTCCCATTCCCTTCTTTACTTCCCTATTCTTCCTTTTTTTTCCCCTATTTTCCCCACTGTACAAGTTCTTATATCATTGCCATTCCCTTCTCTACTTCCCTATTCTTCCCCCCTTTTCCCTATTTTCCCCACTGTACAAGTTCTTATATCATTCCCATTCCCTTCCTTACTTCCCTATTCTTCCCCCCTTTTACCTATTTTCCCCACTGTACAATTCCTTCCATCATTGCCATTCCCTTCTCTACTTCCCTATTCTTCCCCCCTTTTACCTATTTTCCCCACTGTACAAGTTCTTATATCATTCCCATTCCCTTCTCTACTTCCCTATTCTTCCTTCCTTTTCCCTATTTTCCCCACTGTACAAGTTCTTATATCATTGCCATTCTCTTCTTTGCTTCCCTATTCTTCCTTCCTTTTCCCTTTTCCCCCACTGTACAATTCCTTCCATCATTGCCATTCCCTTCTCTACTTCCCTATTCTTCCTTCTTTTTCCCTATTTTCCCCACTGTACAAGTTCTTATATCACTGCCATTCTCTTCTTTGCTTCCCTATTCTTCCTCCCTTTACCTTTTTCCCCCACTGTACAATTCCTTCCATCATTACTATTCCCTAATTTACCTCACTGTTCTTCTTCACATATATAATTCTCTCCCTCCATTTCTTCCCCTTTTACAATCACCCAGCTGAGACAATTCCAAGAAAACGTGATCAAGCGTGTTTCAGACCGCCACGGACAAGGACACGGACGCAGGGATCACGGACGGACTGATGCCAGGCCTTAGTATCTGATTGCCTATTGGTGGAGTGACTCTGAGGGACAATGCCAATGAACACAAAGGATCAGTGCCAAGGGAGTGCCAGTGAGGGATATGCTGGTTTGACCCTCACCACCACCACCACCACCACCATCACCACTCCCTTCCTTCCTTCCTTCCTTCCTTCCTTCCGCCACTCACACAGCACTCATCATATAAGCGTGCCACTGGCCAAGGACAAAAAATGGGAAGGCATATTATAGAAGAAAAAAAAAAGAGAGAAAATAAAGCCAACTCGTACAGCGAAGATCTTTTTTATATTAAGTTTTATAGCAATAACTGGTATTTAAATAAGCTGCTGAATGCATTATTTGATCTCGTGTAAACTTTAACAGCGTGGAAAGTAAAGCAGATGAAAGTTTACAATGCTTTTTATTATCTTTTTTTTAATTTATCGTTCCCTTAACCTCAACATGTCTGTGTCCTCACTAAGAGCTCCTGTGCCTAGTCTGGCCACGTGGGGAGTGACATGTGGAGTGGCGGAGTGGAGTATGAGGAGTGGAGTGTGTGGAGTGGCTGCGTTCAGGGCCGGGGAGTGAGGCAACGCGTGTATGAGTGTGAGTGGTCGAGCGCTGGGCTCCTTGACACGCCGAGGAGTGAGGGCGTGGAGTGGTGGAGTGGTCAGTGCTGAGGAGTGTGGAGTGAGTGGCTGCATCTTATCCGGGAGTGAGGACGTGGAAGAAGTACTGAAGCAAGTGGAGTGAGGAGTGGGCGTGACGCTATGAGGCCGTGGAGTGGGTGCTTTATTTGGAAGGAGTGAGGAGAGGGGAGGTGAGGAAGGAGGGGTGAGGAGTGAGTGGGTGTGATGTGGCTGGGATGGGGAAGTGAGGGTTGTATGGGCGGCTGATTCCTTTCTGTTCACTGGCTTGTGCCGCCGCTAGGGCGTGGGCGTGTGGGTCAGGACAGACAACACAGCTACAGCCTACACGGGGCGCCTACAGCTACAAACAGGCGGGGCAGCGAACAGCTCCTGAGGTGAGGCGGGACTCGCGCACCAGCTCGACCCAGGCTCCTGCTTCGCCCCCCTCAAGGGAGTCCCCTACCTCCTCCACATTACAGTCCAGTCCACCCTGGATCGGGGTATCGAAGTCCACAAAGTCCTGCATGTGCACCTGTCCCCCGGAACCGCTCCCCGAGGCGGGGCTGGGGCCGGACCCCGTCGCGCCCCCCGCCTCGCTGCTGCCCGGGCTGCTGCTGTGACTTTGGGACTGCTGCGACTGTTGCTGCTGCTGCTGCTGCGGAGTTTGCGACTGCTGCGACTGTTGCTGTTGCTGCTGTTGGTGCTGCTGCTGCTGCTGCTCACGGTGGGTTAGTGCTGCCCTCAGCATGTTGGGCTCATTGGTGGAGGCCGAGTGGGCGGTGGGGGCGGTGTGCTGGGGCTGGGAGGAGGGGGGCGTGGGGAAGGTGTTGGGCTGATGTGCCTCCCCGCCCGGCCCTGGGTAGTGGCCTTCCCCGAGTGGCTGCGTCGGCGACAGGCTGTGGACGCTGTGCGCCGGCGACATGGCCTGAAACACACCACCACACACACGAGTCACCACGGGGACCTGCTGAGCCGCGCCGCGCCGCCCGCGCCTACAATGACCTCAACGGAAGGTGTGAAACAGTGTGTGAAAAGTGACATGTGACAAAGTGAAGCAGATCATTGACTTAACCCTGCGAGGATGTTAATGTGTGTCAGAGTGAACAGTTAACTTACGTGAGTGTGAGGCATCTCATGTAAGCAAAGTGACTGGAGCAAATCATCAATAATTCAACGGTCAAATATAAAAAGTGAACACGCGACAAATCACAGCAAACCATCGACCATTTGACCTTTGAAAGGTGTAAAAAGTGTGAAAATTGACAACACGCTGTAAAATACAGTGAATCATTGATTATTTACTCTTTCGAAAACGGTGTAACAAGTGTAATAAAGTGTAAAACAAGTGAACAGTGATATACAATGGCGAATGACCACGTTATTTGTAACCCCGCGAAGGTGTTAAAAAAATGCCGCAGCAAAGTGAAAACATTGAACCAATTAAAGAAAATATCAACCACAAAACCATTTTAAAAGACTTCAAAATCAACAAAACAATATAAACAGGTTTTGGTGGAATACAAACAAAAAATAAACAAACTTAAGGCTACAGGTTGGCAAGCGGGTAAAAAACAAGGAAGATCCCCTTGATGCAAAACAGGTCACTCGCCACGACACACTACTCAAGTCAGCCAAGGACTACTCAACTGGCGGCCCGCGGTCAGAATCCGGACCTTCGGAGTGTTGCAGCTGGACCCCCCCCCCCCGGCTCCAGGAGAAAACTATCATTAAATAACATGAAAGTCCTGGCGATGGAAACAGACTTGCAAGAATCCAGCGCCAGGACCTTCACGTTGCTTAACTATATTTCATCTACTCCTGGAGCCTGGGATCCAGCTGCAATATTTACCCTGACCCCTGCATACACACATTTCAACTTGTCTAACTGGACCTTTGCTCATAGTAGTTGAGTAGCCCTGCGCTAGACCCTGCAAGGCCGGCCCGGACTAGCCCACACCAACACGAGGCCCTCAATGGTACCCTGCTGTGGTGTCTAACGTTCTAGCTACAGAAGGCGTAAAGGGAGGCGGTGCTGTCCTCTTTAGTTGTGTTAGTAAGGGCGTGCTGTCTATGTCTGTTAGTCTACATACACCAGAGTAGGATGCCTGGTCGAGGACTCTATATACCAGCTACAGATAGGATTCCCCTGTGTTAGGACTCCTTAAGGGGGGTGTTAGGCTAAGAATGCAGGATGTAATGGGTGACTACAGGAGGGAGGGACAAGGAAGGGAAGGTACAGGAGACAATGCCGTGGTTCTGTGAGGGGTGCTAAAGAAAATGTGACGTAGTTTTGTTCTTATGCCTGAGTTGTGAGGTTTTGTTGAGTTAGGGCAAAAAAAAAAAATGAGGTACGAGTGGAATTTTAAAGGGGAGCCAAAGAAAATTAAACGTGTACTGTGGTTTAATACCTCGGAATTGTGTATTTTTTGTTGAGCTGGGGATGAAAACAAAGATTCGAGGGATATTTTGAGGGGGAGCTAAAGAAAACTAGACATGTGCCAGTGTTTTATAAGCCTGAATTGAGTAGTTTTGATTAGTTATGGCTTAAACAAATATAGGTGCTAGGTGGGTTAGGGGTGGTTAATATCTCTGAATTGTGTATTTTTTGTTGAGCTGGGGATAAAAAAAAAGGGATGCGAAGGATATTTTGAGGGGGAGCTAAAGAAAACTAGACGTGCCAGAGTTTTATAAGCCTGAATTGAATTGAGTAGTTTTGATTAGTTATGGCTTAAACAAATATGGGAGCTGGGTGGGTTAGGGGTGAAGAAAACGAGTGTGGGTGATATTTTGAAAGGGGGGTCTTAGAGAATAAGTGATGTAATTTATTTGTATCAACCGAGAATCGTGGTAATAAACGGAAGCAAATGAAAATGGGATGTGGAATTACGGAAGTGAAAGAAAACGCAATGGGTGTGCGTTTGAGCCCGCACTAAAGGAAAACACGGCATGACAGTAAAAGGAAGTGAAAGAAAATGGGACATGGGGTTATTGGGGGTGAAAGAAAACGTATTATGGTGTGTTTTCTTAAGCCCGAACTAAATCAAATCAGTATGAGGGAGCGAAAGAAAACGGAACATGGGGATGAAAGAAAACGTAGAGTGGCATATTTAGCTCAAACTACAGCAGATAGCGTTGGTGTATGAAGCGGCCGTCGAGCTGTGTGTGTGTGTGTGTGTGTGTGTGTGTGTGTGTGTGTGTGTGTGTGTGTGTGTGTGTGTCAAGGGAGGGATATTCAAGGGGTAACTACAGCATTTCCGAGCTACGGGAACGGGATCATAATTCCTTGGTCATAATATTTTCACCAGTGACAAGACTTTGGAGGTTTTGAGATAACTTTAGTCTTGAGGAGTGGAACAAGCTTGATTTATTGATTTTCTATTATTTTTTTTCTTATTTTATTCAAACTTATTTTATTTATTTCATTTAATTTTAGTTTATCTTATTTAAGTTTTTTTTTTTTGTCTATTTTTTCGTTTGGGCGTTTCATCATTGTATTTAAATTTATCTACTTCTCTATATGATTACATTTCTTGGTGCCACAATCATCAGCTTTAATATATTTTTTGTATTAAATAGGAAAAGGGATTTACATAACTGCTGCATCATGCAATTTCGCAACATTAGGTAACTCATAAATATGTTAGCCATGGATAAATTAACTCATAAATAAATAAACCTCAAATGTATCAATCTTCTATCCAAGCAACAACAAATGAATGAAAAGGCCCAAATTCCTTAAAGGCCTACTACACAAAAAAAAAACAATCTGCAAAAACAATCTGCAAGAACTCATAATGGGCTATATTACTAAACATTCCGTCGCCCAAGTACAGATATTTGACAAGGCTTTCATAGGAGTTGTGGGCATTTCCAAGGGGTAGTTTTATGGCCCTGGTGGTAGTTTGACCCTTCCTCTGTGCCGTGAATCTAAAGAAACACTCATTAGAACCCGACTGACCCCCTCTTTGACCTTTAGAAATAGCTGATGTGCGAACCGAAAGTCTCTTATAACACCGACGATAATCTGTACCTCTCTCTAACTCGATAAGCGTGGCAATGGCAAGTCCAACAGAGTGATATGGCATGCTTCAGGGAGTGTTAGTGGCGCCCTCTCAGCTTCCCCGCGGCATCACAGAGGTTAATTGAGGCAAGGCAGACTACGGGGTTAGCTAATGGGGTTACGAGGTTGAGAGGGCAGGATAAACATTGGGAAGTGGAGCTAGTATTAATAGCCGCTTCTGATTCAGTGTTGGACGAAGCTTGGTTAGGGAATTTGATAGGGTTAAGGAGGAGGAGGAGGAAGAGGAGGAGGAAGAGGAGGAGTGTGAGATACTAGACATGTGAGGGTACGGGAACGATATTAACGTTGAAAGAGATAAGACAGCGAACACACACACACACACACACACACACACACACACACACACACACACACACACACATTCCTCCCCCTTTCCAAACCTCACCGCACACACACACACACACACACGCACACAAAACCCACCCCTCCAAACACACACACACACACACACACACACACACACACACATACACACACAGCCTTATACATACCTGGAGATTGGTCAGGGAATAATTATTGTGAGGATGCGGGCGTGCAGACGTGGGCATCTTATCCTGCTGGGGGAGCGGGGGGTGGGGGGCGGGCGGGTGGGGGAAGGGGGGACCGTGGGGGGTGTGGGGCCCGAACCGATGAAAGTCCTCGAAGGTGTTGAAACCCTGAAGAGAGAAGGAAGGAAGGGAATGTTTGGGGGCACAGCGGACGTACCTGGGACACACCTTACCTGCCTCTCTCTTTACCTCTTCCTCTCTCACCTGTAATTAGTTAGTTAGTTACCTGGACGTTAGGACAGGTAAGAGGGATAAAATAGCTGTGAAGAGTCCTCCATCTGCTTACATAATAATAATAATAATAATAATAACAATAATGATAATAAAAACACCAAATTTCCATCAGTACAATTAATGAAACAAAAAGCAAGAAAAAAATAGTGAAATAAACAATGAATTACTCAATATATAGTTGTGAGAATTGCATCACTAGTTAGTCAGTTTACTTAAGTCTGTTCACTTAAGTCCGGCCCAAGCTGACAACATAAACCTAAGCGTGTTTTTATTTACCTCTGCCTCTACCTGGTTGTATTAATTAGAGCATTCTCCTTAATATGTGCTGCAGAAAAGTGCGTTATTTCCACCTGGTGACGGTAATGAAGGTCCACTAATGTACCTGTGATGGGGGAAGGTGCGTTGCTTTACCTAGTGTTAATTAAAGGCATTACCACTTTACCTGTGACGGGGAAAAGGTGCGTTAGATTACCTGTTTTAGATCATTAAGGCCATATTATTTTTTTACAGGTAAGGAAGCAGCTTAAGGGCATAAAAAAAGTGTAGGACCCCCCCCCACCCCCCACCCCTCTAAATGCTGCTCCTAAAAAAAAGATAAAAATAGAGAGTGGCCAAAAGAGGTCAATTTCGGGAGACGTGATGACGTGAGAAAGGTGTAAATTTACCTGGATATCTTAATTAGGGCGTTTACCTGTGGGTGGTGGCTGTGGTGGGGGTGGACGAAGCCGTTGATGTGCGCGGTGGGGGGGTGGGGGGAGAGTTGGGACAGCTTGAGGCAGTCCTGGGGGTTGGGGATACGCCCGGGTCCCCCCCAGGAGTCGGTCGGCCCCAGCTTGAGTCCCTCCCCCATGGAATCTACCAGCTGATCGGCGTAGCGGTCGTGAGGGTGGGCGTGGGGGTGGTGGGGGTGGTGGGGCCAATACTCGCCCCCCCACCCACCGAGCCCCGGGGACATTGGGGGTACCTACGCAGGAGACAAGGGGAAGAGGGAACGGGGGAGGAAAATGGGAGGAAGGAACAGAGAGGAGGGTGAAAAAGGGAGCAGGGAGGAAGGAAGAGGAGTGAGGGAGAAAGAAAGGGGAGTGGGGGAGGAAGAGGGAAGTAGGGGGAGGATGAGATGGGAGTAGAGGAGAAAGAGAGGGGAGTATGTGAGAGGGGAGGAACGGGGGAGTAGGGGAGGAAGAGAGGGGAGTGGGGGAGGAAGAGGGAAGTAGGGGGAGGATCAGATGGGAGTGGAGGAGAATGAGAGGGAAATGAATGAATGAATGAAGAGGGGAGTCGGAAGCCGGGGAGGAGGAGGGAGGAAGAGAGGGAGGAAGAAAGAGAGAGGGGAGGGAGGAAGGAGTGAGGGAAGAACAGGTAATTAAGTAAGAGATATTAATAATGATATAAGGTAATTAATTCCTATATGATGAATTAACAGAAAATATACTTTATACATTATTTATTCATTAACATATACACATATTCACTGGCTATAGAGAAGAGGAGGAATAAGAAAGAGAAGAAGAGGAAGGAAGAGGAGAAGAAGAGAATGAAGAGTAGAAGAGAGGAATAAGGAAAAAGGATAAGAGGAAAGAAGAGGAGGAGGCAGAAGAGAGGAATAAGAACAGAATAAGAGGAAGGGGAAGAGAATGAAGAATAGAAGAGAGTAAAAAGAAAAAGATTAAGAGGAAGGAAGAGGAGAAGAAGAGAATGAAGAATAGAAGAGAGGAAAAAGAAAAAGAGTAAGAGGAAGGAAGAGGAGGAAGAAGAAGAGAATGGTGAGTAGAAGAAGGGAAGAAAACGCGAACAGGAACCAGAAGAAAAAGGAAGAATGAGAGGAAGAAACAGCAAATATGGAGACAGAGAGAATGAAGAAAAGAAAGATAAAAGAAAACAGAAAAAGAAGAAAACCACAACAAGCAAAATATTAGGAAGACAATAAAGAAAGTAGGATAGAAAAAAAAATAAGAGAAGAAAATACGCAAAAATAAAAAGTAATAGAAACGAAAACACAAAAAAATAATACAATAGAAAATAAAGACAAGAGTAAAGAAAAAAAAGACAGAACACTTCAAAATAAAACTGAATAATAAAGGAATAGGAAAAAAACACAGAAAAGAAACGATAATACAAGAAAGAATAAAGCATAAAAAAAAGAAAAAAAAGGAAAATAAGAAAAAAATAAACACAAAACAAGAGAAAAAGAAAACAAATAAAAACACAAAATGAAAAAGAGAAAAACAAACAAACAAATGAAACACAAAATGAAAAAAGAGGAAAATAAGAAAAAAAAGAAAAAAGCGGAAAATAAGATAAAAGAAAACAAAAAACAACGAAGAAAAGAGAAGAATAAGAAAAAGAAAACAAAACAAAACAGGTCAAAACACAAAAACACAAACACACACACCCTTCGTGGCCTCACCTGGGAGTCGTGCATATCAGACTCAATGGCGGGGATGGGCGAGAGTCTACCGCCGCAGGACGAGGCGTTGGAGGAGGCGCGGGGGCGGTAGTCCTGGGGGGAGAGGTGGCTGTAGGCGGGGTGGACCGGGTGGGTGTGCGGCGAGTCGGGGTACAGGTCCAGGTTCTCATTCATCGACGAGGAGGGAGAGGAGGTCGTGTCCAGCCCATTCCTTAACGCCTGTGGGGGAGATGAAGACACAGGTAAGACAGACAGGTAAGACACACAGGTAAGACAGACAGGTAAGACAGACAGGTAAGACACAGGCAGGTAGGTAGAAAATGTTAATTGAATGCATAAAGAAAAGGTGACCATATGAAAGTCGTGTCCAACCCATTCCTTAACGCCTGTGGGGGTGATGGAGACACAGGTAAGACAGACAGGTAAGACACACAGGTAAGACACAGGCAGGTAGGTAGTAAATGTTGATTGAATGCATAAACAAAAGGTGACCATATAGAAGTCGTGTCCAGCCTATTCCTTAACGCCCGGAGAAAATGGTAAAGACAGGTAAGAGACAGGTAGGAAAAAAAATTGATTGAATGCTTAAAAAAGATGACCATAGAGGAGTCGTACCCCTTACCCCTTACCCTTAGCTGTCCCTTAATGCCTGAAGAGATTGACTTAGATACAGGTAAGACAGACAGGTAGAAAAAGTTAATTGGATGCAGGTAAGATGATCAGGTAGTTTCATGACACCTCAGATTAATTCAAAGGTAAGGTAGGCAGGTAGGTGAAGAAAGTGACGTGAGTTCATATAAAAAACGTAACCAGGTAGATAGAAAAAGGTAATTGAATGCAGGTAAAAAGATGACCAGGTAGTTCTTGACACCTCTAAGATTCATTAAGCCAGGTAAGACCGACAAGTAGGTAGAGGGAGGTAATTGAATGCAGGTAAAGAGATGACCAGGTAGTTTGTTGACACCTCTAAGATTCATTAAGCCAGGTAAGACAGACAGGTAGGTAGAGGGAGGTAATTGAATGCAGGTAAAAAGATGACCAGGTAGTTTGTTGACACCTCTAAGATTCATTGAGCCAGGTAAGACAGACAGGTAGGTAGAGGGAGGCAATTGAATGCAGGTAAAGAGATGACCAGGTAGTTTGCTGACATATTCTAAGATTCATTGAGACACAGGTAAGACAGACAGGTAATAGAGAAAGGTGATTGAATTCATGTAAAAAGATGGAAGTTCTATCTTTCTTTCATTTTTCCTTCATACTTTTTATTCCACCTTTCTTTATTCTATCCTTCCTTCATTCCTTTCGTTCCATAGTTTTCTTTCTTCTTTCATTCCTTTCATTCCTCTTTCTGTTTATTCTTCATTGATTCCCTTCTTCCTTCATTCCAGCAATCCCTCCTTTCTTTGACGCCTCAACTAAGCACACTCGCCTCCTTCTCCCGGGCAACCTTTTATATTCTTTCCTACCTTTCTTCCCTTATCCCAGCCTGTCCTTCAACTTTCTTCCCCGGTCAATACTCACCCATCCTCCTCATTCATTCTTCTCTTATTCATTCCTCGCCTTCTACTCTCCTTTCCTACAAACATAGTCACTTATTCACTTTCATCTTTCTTCTTTCATTTTTTCTCTCCTCCTCCTCCTCTACTTTCCAATCACTATTCATTTATTCATTTACTTCCCTTATTCTTTTCTCCTTTTCTCTTCTAACCTCCTTTCCTATCAATATGCACTCATTCATTCACCTCCATATTTCTTTCTTCTCTCATTCTTTCCTTCATTCATCTTCTTCACTCCTCCTTTCCTACCAACATATATTCACTCATTCACTTCCATTTTTCTTCTCTCATTCATTCATCTCCTTCACTCTTCCTTTCCTACCAACATATATTCACTCATTCACTTCCATTTTTCTTCTCTCATTCATTCATCTCCTTCGACTCTCCTTTCCTAGCAACATACATTCACTCATTCACTTATACACACCTTTTTTTCCCTTATTCATTCCCCTCCTTCAATTCTTCTTCCTTGCCAGCACAAACTCCTTCATCCAACTAAGTCACTGATCCCAACTTTTTCTTTCCTTTGTGGAACTTTTTATTTACCCAGAAATGCTGATCCACTTATGATACAAAACCCCCAATCTTCCATTCCTCCCTTTGTAGAACTTTATCCTCCTTCACCTAAACTCTCACGTAACACAATCCTTTTAAACCCTATTACTCTTTCTTTACCTTACTGAGCACTGAATCGACCCCGCCTCCTTACTTAACTCAGAAATAGGGACACACTCAAGTTAGTAAACCCAACATTCTCTTCTTAAATTGTAGAACTCAACCCTTCCTGATCCTATTGCTTTCTTACTTTACAGAGCATTGAATCCCTTCCCTTCTCTCTTTTCGTGATCCTATTGCTTTCTTGTCTAACAGAGCATTGATTCCCATACCCTTTCTCTTACCCACATATCCATCACCCCCTCACCCACCCACACACACACACACACACATACATACAAACACAAAAACACACACACAGACCCCCCCCTCCCCCAACCCACCATATACACACACACATTCACCTCCCCCTTGTTCTCTACTCCCCCCACACAGACCCTCCCTCCCCTCTCACCTCCATCTTCTTCTTGACTCGTCCGCGTTTCTTCTCGTAGCGTCCGCCCTCCATGGTGTTGGCGCGGCGCCTCGTGGACTTGCCGGGCTTGGCGTCGGGGTTCAGCACCCACCACGAGGACTTTCCGGTGCCCTCGTTCTGGACTCGCATGAACCGGTTGTGGAGAGACAGGTTGTGGCGGATGGAGTTCTGCGTGGGAGGAAGAGAAGGTGAGGTTTAGTGGCTTAGAAGAATAGAAGGTTGGGGTAATCGGCTTAGTTTTAGTCCATGTTTCTAGGTAAAAATAAAAGGGAATTCAATGCTGGAAATTTTTTTGGGTAGGGACAAAAGGTTGTGGAGAGACAGGTTGTAGCGGATGGAGTTCTGCGAGGGAGGAAGAGAAGGTGAGGTTCAGTGGCTTAGAAGAATAGAACGTTGGGGTAATCGGCTTAGTTTTAGTCCATGTTTCTAGGTAAAAATAAAAGGGAATTCAATGCTGGAAAGATAAGAAAGAAAGTTGGGTTTGGACAGCGTTTCTGGGTATAAATAGAAGACAATTAACTGAAGCAAGGAAGAAAAGTAAGTTGGGTTTAGTGAGTTTAGCTTCCGGGTGAAACTAAAAGGGGATTCAATGCTACAATAGGAAGAAAGGAAAACTTGGTTGGGTCAATGGTTGTGGGTGAACATATAAAGGATTCAATGCTCTGTAAGGTAAGAACACGTCGAGGTTATTAGGGGTGGAAGTGGAAGTAGACAAGAAAGTGTGAAAGGAATAAAGAAAAGAAGAAAAAAGAAAGGAGTAGACAGAAGGAAGAGTGTAAAAGGAGCAAAGAAAAGAAGAAAAAAGAAAGGAAAAGACAGAAGAAAGAGACAGGACAAGAAAGCAAAATGAAGCCAACCGAAGAAAAAGCAGGTTACGAAGAGCAGAAGACAGGTAGAAGACAGGACAGGTAAAGAAAAAGTCGACCCCCCCCAAAAAAAACAAGACAAAAAGAGGGTACCGAAGACAAGACAGGGCAAGAATGAAGACAGCACAGGCAAGGTAAAGAAAATCAGCGCACACACGCACACACACACACACACAAAAAAAAAAAAAAGTTACCCCCCCAAAAAATCGAAGACAAAAGAAAGAAGACAAAAAGAGGGTACCGAAGACAAGACAGGGCAAGAATGAAGACAAGAAAGAAGCCTCGGGGATAATAGCGGAGGGCTTCATTACAGGCCAAGCTCAAGCCAATTAAGGTAAAAATTTAGCATCGTTACCTGGGCGGGGGGGACACACAAAGGCAGGGGAAGGCAAATCCCGACCCGGCCCATTGTCTCCCCAAGCCTTTGTCGGGGGCTCGAACCGCGGCCACACGCTCCCGCACACGAGGCTCAGACCGCGATGCCAAGACGATGCGGTACATAACGACCACTAACTACTGTGACGACGACCATTTCTACTACTACTTCTACTACTACTACTACCGCTATTTATATTGTTTCGAAAGTACTGTGTTATCTACTACTACTACTACTACTACTACTACTACTACTACTACTACTACTACTACTACTACTACTATTTATATTGTTTCGAAAGTACTGTGTTATCTACTACTACTACTACTACTACTACTACTACTACTACCTCTAAATTTGCAGTTACTTCTACTATACTACTATTACTATTACTACAATTTCTGCTACTACTACTACTACTACTACCTGTCTATCGCTATGGCTGTCTATCTGTCTGTCTCTGTGTGTCTGTCTTTCTATCTGTCTGTCTGTTTCCGTCTCTTCTTATATATTCCTTCTCCATCAGTTTATTTCTCCTCTCCCTCTCTCTACTCCTCTCCTTCAAACCATCACTCCCCTCCCTCCTCCTCCTCCTCTCCCCCTTCCTTTACAAACTCCCCCCCCCTTTCACCTTCTTCAGCCTTCCAGCCACCTATCTACATCAATATGGATCACTCTCCCTTTCTATACACCGTCCCTCCCTTCTTCCCCTCTTCACGTCGAGAAGGGGAAATAGAAGAGACAGGGGATGAGGAAGTGAAGGAGGGAGGTGGATAGGAGGAGAAGAGAGAGAGAGAGAGAGAGAGAGAGAGAGAGAGAGAGAGAGAGAGAGAGAGAGAGAGAGAGAGAGAGAGAGAGAGAGAGAGAGAGAGAGAGAGAGAGAGAGAGAGAGAGATAGTAGGATGTGAAGGAGGGAATGGGACAGAAACGAAAGGAGGAGGAAGAGGAAAGGAGAGAGAAGAGAGAGGTGAGGATAGGAAGAGGAGGAAATAAGAGAGAAAGTGAAAGAGGTGAAGAGAGAAGAGATAATTTGAGAGAGAGAGAGAGAGAGAGAGAGAGAGAGAGAGAGAGAGAGAGAGAGAGAGAGAGAGAGAGAGAGAGAGAGAGAGAGAGAGAGAGATGTGAAAAGGAGGATGAGAGGAGGGGAAAGAAGGGTGGGAAAAGAAAGGGAGGTTAAGGAGATGAAGGAGAGGATAAGGGAGATGAAACAAGTGAAGGAAAAAGGGAGATAAGAAAGTGATGAATAAGATGGAAACGAAAGAGGAAGTGGAGAAGAGGTAAGAAAAAGAGAAGGAAAGTAAGAAAAAAAACATGAAAGCGAAGGAAAAGACAAGAAGAAAAGAGAAAAAAATGGAGGAGAGAGAAAAGGAGAGAGAAAAGTAAGAGAGGAAAGAGGAAGACAAGGAGGAAGAGGAGGAAGAGAAGACAATGGAGGGATTAATGCGCAAACGAGAGAGAGAGAGAGAGAGAGAGAGAGAGAGAGAGAGAGAGAGAGAGAGAGAGAGAGAGAGAGAGAGAGAGAGAGAGAGAGAGAGATCATTAACAAGGACTGCACAGGTATGGCCTTTGACGAGACACCTGGGGAAGGACACGCACACACACACACACACACACACACACACACACACACACACAGATGAATAACACTCCAACTACTACCACTACTACTACTACTACTACTACTACTACTACTATTACTACTACAAAATAACCAAAAGAAGGAGAAAATAAGAAAGAAAGAGACAAGGCGTAAAGGGAAGAAAAGAGAACAAAGACAATAAAAGAAAAGAGGAAAAATTATAATAGAATGAAAATAAATAAAAAATTACAAAGAAGAAAAGGAAAATTAGACATCAATGAAGACCAATACGACACGAGCGAATTGAGAAGAAAATTTATAAGTGAAATGACGGAAATAAAAACAAAGAAAGAAAAGTTAAAAAAAGGTGAAAGAGGAATATGACAAAGGAGGGACGAAGAAGGAGGAGGAGGAGGAGGAGGAGGAAGCAGATGATGATGATGATGATGATGAAAAGGATGAAGAAAAAAAAGTAAGAGGACAAGGAGGTGTAAGACAAAGAGGAAAAAAAAGAAAAAACGAAAATGAAAAATTGAAATTAAAAGAAGAACGAAGAGGAGGAGGAGGAGGAGGAGGAGGAGGAGGAGGAGGAGGAGATGAATTGAAAAAGTAAGGGAACGAAAAAGAAGTTAAGAGCGGAGACGGAGGAGGAGGAGGAGGAGGAAGAGGAGGAGAGGAGGAGGAGGAGGAAGAGGAGGAGAGGAGGAGGAGGTAATATGACGGAAGCGAACAGGTATCTGAACGTCACCTGGAAATGAAGACTTGTGACAGGAGGAGGAGGAGGAGGAGGAGGAGGAGGAGGAGGAGGAGGAGGAGGAGGAGGAGGAGGAGGAGGAACGGGAGGTAGGTGGTGGTCGTGAGGAAATGATGAGAGAGAGAGAGAGAGAGAGAGAGAGAGAGAGAGAGAGAGAGAGAGAGAGAGAGAGAGAGAGAGAGAGAGAGAGACTACGCACTTACAATACTTCATTACGAAAGACTTAAATATTTATAGAACACTTAAACTTCAAAAACTTATTAATGGCGAAGAAAAGAAAGAAAATAGAAGAAAATAATACTGATCCATTTTTTCTTCCCTCTTTTCTTTCCCTTAAAAAAAGAAAAAAAAAGAAAAAGTATACTGACCTGTTATTTTCCTTTTTTTCCTTTCCCTAAAATAAAAATTAGCTACCCATGAAAAGAAATATGAATGACCCCTTTTTTCTTCCCTTTCTTCTTTCCCTAAAATATAAAAATAGTTACCCATGAAAATATATGAATGACCCAATTTTTCTTCAGTGTCTTCTTTCCATTAAAAAAAAATTAGTTACCCATGAAAAAAGATATGTGTGACCCCTTTTCTTCTCCCCTTTCTTCTCTCTCTCTCTCTCTCTCTCTCTCTCTCTTATCCCCTTTTCCTCCTTTTCTCTCTGTATTAATCTTTTCTCTCTTACTTTTCTCTTTCTTCCTCTTTTCTATTCTTCCTCTTTTTTCTTTCTTCCTCGCTTTCTCCTCTTCTCCTTCTTCCTTCCTTCTCATATTTTTTTTTCTATTCGTTCACTTTCACGTCATTGTTCTCTCTCTCTCTCACCCCAAAGACCGATAACATGACGATTGAAATTCACTCACAAAAAAACGGAAAAAAAAACGAAAAAAAAATAATATCGGTTCGAATTCATTAGTTACAACGAAATGCCGAACGTCGGGTCATTAGAGCGACGAAGACCGACTAATCTCTTTTAATTGGACGCCCAGAAGGTGAAACTAATGAGAGAGAGAGAGAGAGAGAGAGAGAGAGAGAGAGAGAGAGAGAGAGAGAGAGAGAGAGAGAGAGAGAGAGAGAGAGGAGGGAGGAAGAAAGAGAAGAGAGGAAGAAGAGAAATAGGAAGAAAGAAATTGATTAAAAGAGTAAGAGAGGAAAAATGAAGACAAGGAAAAAAGGAGGAAGAGAGAGGAAGAAAGAGAAGAGAGGAAGAAGAGAAATAGGAGGAAAGAAATTGAAGAAAAGAGTAAGAGAGGAAAAATGAAGACAAGGAAAAAAGGAGGAAGAGAAGACAATGGAGAGAAAAATGGGCAAACGAGAGAGAGAGAGAGAGAGAGAGAGAGAGAGAGAGAGAGAGAGAGAGAGAGAGAGAGAGAGAGAGAGAGAGAGAGAGAGAGATGAAAAACGAAAAGAAAGAAGAGAAAAGGAATAGGATTGTGATATAGAAAGAAAAAAATGACAAAAAAAAGAAAAAAAAAGACAAAAAAAGATAACAAGAGAAAAAGAAAGTCAAGACAAAAGAAGACAAAAAAAAAGAGAACTAAAGAAAAACAAAACAAAAATAAGAAAGGATTTAAACACTACTACTACTACTACTTCTACTACTACTACTACTACTACTACTACTACTACTACTACTACTTCTACTACTACTACTACTACTATCACAACCACCACCACCACTACCAATAATAATAATAAAAAAAAAATAATAATAATAGTAAAATCGCTAACCCTTTCTCTTTCCCCCAATTAAAGAAAGGTAAATGAAAGGTAAGACTCAGGTTAATTAGATCAGGTGAGTCCTAATTACTGTATCATTATCAGTATTATTATTCCTATTATTTTTATTTTTATCTTTAAACGAGAATATCTTGGGAAAAAAACACGTATTATTCTGGTGTCTGTATGAGTGGGATGGTTTGTGTGTTAGTGTTACAGAGGAGGAGGAGGAGGAGGAGGAAGAGGAGGAGGAGGAGGAGGAGGAGGAGGAAAAGGAGGAGGAAGAAGAGGAAGTAGAAAATATGAACAGTAAAAGAAGAAAAGATAATGATGATGAAAAAAGTATAGAAAAAGAAAAAGAAGAAAAAGAAGAAGGGACGAAAAAAAAGAGGAAGAAGAGGAAGGAAGAGGAAAGAAGCCAGTAAAAGAAAAGATAATTAATGAGTGATGTTAATACTGAGAGAAAAGAAAAAGATATAGAAAAGAAAGAAGAGAAAATAAAAGAAGGGAGGAAAAAGAGGAGGAAGAAGAGGAAGGAGAAAGAGAAAAGCAAAAAGTATAGAAATGAAAAAAAAAGAGGAAATAGAAGAAGGGAGGAAAAAAAAGAGGAAGAAGAGGAAGAAGAAAAAGTGGAGAATAAAAAAAAAAAGATTATACTGAAAGACAATTACAAGGCATAGAAAAAGAAGAAGAAAAGAAGAAAAAGGAGAAACATGAAGAACAAAAATAACAACCTTTTTTTTTCGATTTCTTTCGCGGCTTCATCGAATAAATTTCCGTAGACTCAGTGACGCGAGGAGGAGGAAGAGGAGGAGGAGGAGGAGGAGGAGGAGGAAGAGAAGGAGGAGGAGGAGGAGAGGAAAGAAACCACCTGTTACTCCTCTGTCAATCTCTCTCTCTCTCTCTCTCTCTCTCTCTCTCTCTCTCTCTCTCTCTCTCTACCTTCCATCTTCTCTCCATCTTCCCTCCTTCCTTCCATCTTCCTTCCTTCATTCCATCTTCCTTCCTTCCTCCTTCCTTCCTTCCCTTCTCTTCCTCCCTCCTCCCTTCTCTCCCTCCCTCCTTCCTTCTCTCCCTCCCTCCTCCCCCTACATATGTAATTGACTTTATTGGTTCCACCCTTTTGGTCTCCCCCTGCCAACTGAGGGGGGGGGGGGAGGGGAGGAAGGGGCGGAAGGGGAGAGGCACTGGGAGGAGATGGGAGGAAAGGGGACAAAATGGAAGGATGAGGGGAAGGAAGGGAGAGGGAAAGGAAGGAAAAGGGAAGGAAGGGTAAGAAGGGAAGGGGAGGAAGGGAGAAGAAGTGGGGAGAGAAGGGGAAGGAAGAGGGGAGCAAATGGAAGAAAAGGGAAGGAAGGGGAAGAAAGGGGAGGAAGAGGGGAGTGAATAAAGAAAGGGGGAAGGAAAGGGAAGAAAGGAGAAGTGGGGAGGGAAGGGGAAGGAAGAGGAACAAATGGAAGGGAGGAAGGGAGAAAGGGAGGTGAAGAAAGGAGAGGAAGAGGGGAGTAAATAAAGAAAGGGGGAAGGAAAGGGAGGAAAGGAGAAGAAGAGGGGAGGGAAAGGGAAGGAAGAGGGGAACAAATGGAAGAAAAGGGAAGGAAGGGAGGAAGGAAGGGGAAGAAAGGGGAGGAAGAGGGGAGTGAATAAAGAAAGGGGAAAGGAAAGGGAAGAAGGGAGAAGAAGAGGGGAGGGAAAGGGAGGAGTCTGTATCCTTCATTATCTTACTATCTTCCATTTCCTCTTCCCTTTTCCTTCCCTATCTTTTTCCTTTTTTTCCCTTTTTTTACCTATCATTTTCTATTCGTCTCCTCTTTATTTTCTTTCTGCTCTTTGTCATCCTCTTCTTCTTCTTCTTCTTCTTCTTGTTCGTCTTCTTCTCCATTTTCCTCCTTTTCTTTTAATTCTTTATCCTCTTCCTCTTCTTCTTCTTATCCCAATCAGTATATATTTTCCTTTTTATTCCTGCTCTTCCTCTTCCTCTTCCTCCTCCTTCTCCTCCTCCTCCTCCTCATCCTCACCATCACCACTAGAAGTACCCCTCCTCCTCCTCCTCCTCCTCCTCCTCCTCCTCTTCTTCTTCTTCTTCTTCCTCTTCTTCTTCCTCCTCTATTAATACCTCAACAACCCTCGCTGGCAATGGGTGATCTTAGCCATTTAAATTTCACCTTCCCCCCACTCCCCCCCCCCCCCCCAGCTTGCCCCCTACACCCCCTCTCCTCCCCCTGACCCCCCCCCCCCCCTTACATTCCTTGCTAATATTCCCGTACCTTACCTTGGTCGCCCTTAATATGGTCTTCCTTCCTTCCTTCCTTGCTTCCTTTCTTTCTTCTTTCCTTGTAATTCCTTCCTTCCCTTCTTTTCTTTCTTTCTGCATTCCTTGTTTTCTTCCTTTCTTTTTTTTTGTATATTTTTTTTCCTTCTCTCATTGCCTTCATTTCTTATTTTTTCCTTTTTTTCCTTTTTTTTCCTATTCTTTTCATTTATTCCCTCTTTCCTTTTTCTTTTTTTTATCTTCTTTTCAGCTTTCTATTTTTTCCTTCCTTCCTTCTTTCCTTCCCTTCTTTCTTTTTCCTTCCTTCCTTTCTTTCCTTATCTTTCTTTCTTCCCTTCCTTTACTTGCCTATTTCTCTAACTATCTTTACCTACGTTTCCTTTATTTCCTATGTTCATTTACCTACTTACCTGCCTATCTATCAATCTATCTATCTATCTACCTTCCTATCAAGTATCTCTACCTGTTATTCTCTCCTTCCTTCCTTCTTACCTTACTTCCCATTCACCTGGTTACCTAGATTTACCTGAATGTGATCTACCCATCTACCTACCTACCTTCCTTCCTTACCTATGCGAGCCTGCCTACACCGTCAATATAAGCGTCATCTCCTACCTGTCTACCTCTACCCACCTACCTGTCTACCTCTACCCACCTACCTGTCTCCCTATATTACCTTTCCAAAAAATTCTGTTCCCCCATATTATTAGGTTCCTGTTATTCACTCCCCCCCCCTACCCTCTCTCTCCTTTCCATCTATCTATCTATCTATCTATCCATCTATGGAATAAGGAAAAGGGGAAAGAAAGGGAATATGATAAAGTGGGAGAGAGAGAGAGAGAGAGAGAGAGAGAGAGAGAGAGAGAGAGAGAGAGAGAGAGAGAGAGAGAGAGAGAGAGAGAGAGAGAGAGAGAATGTAAGGGAAAGGAAAGGGAAAGTGAAGAAAGATGGATAAAGAGGAAAGAAAGGAAGGAGAGAAGGAGGGTGAAATGTAGGGAATAAGAAAGAGGGAAGGAAGAAGAAGGGAAAGGAGAACGAAAGGGAATAACAGGAAGGTGAAAATGGGGAAAAATAAGGTAAGGAATGGGGAAGGAAAAGGGAAGGAAAGAGGAAAAGAGGAAAGGAAGGACAGGGAAATGGAAGAGGGGGAAAATGTAGGAAATATAAAAGAGAAAGGGAAGGGTGAAGGAAAAGGGGAAAAGGGGGGAATAGGTAAAGGGAAATAGGGGGAAAGGGTGATGATAAAAACATTGTAAAAAAAAGGAAGAAAAGGGAAAATATAAGGAATAGGAAGAGGGAAGAAAGGGAGGGAAGAAGGAAAACGGGAAAAGAAGGGAGGAGGAGGGGAAACAGAAGGGAATAGGGATAGGAATGAGAAAAGGGAAAAAAAAGGAAAAGGGGAATGGAAGGAGAGATAAGGGAAAAAAGGAGTAAATAAGAAGAGGGGAAACAGGAAAGAGAGGGAAGGAAGGAAAAGGGAATAACAAAGGGAGAAGAGGATGAAGAATGAGGGGAAAGGGGAAAAGGAGAACAAGTGAGGGAAAGAAGGGGGAGGGGGTGGGGGAGAAAGAGGGGTGGTAAAAGGAAGAAGGAGGGAAGAAGGGAGGCAGGAAGTTAAGAAGAGAGAAGGAAGGAAGGAAAAGGGGGAAAGGGAGGAGGACAAGTAAAGGGAGAAGAGGTGAGGGGAAGGGAGGACAGGTGAGGGGAAGAGGGGGGGGGGGCAGGTGAGCGCGGGTCCCAAACAATGGTTACCAGGGCAACTCCTACTTGTGGAGAGGCGGAGGTGCGCTTCAGCCTAAAACTTCTCCTCCTCCTCCTCCTCTTCTCCTCTTCTTCTCCTGCTCCTTCTCCACTTATCCTCCTCCTCCATCATCTTCTATTCTTTCTTCATCTTTATCCTTCTTCTTCTTTTTCTTCTTCTTCTCCTAATCCTTCGGCTCCCTTTCTTCTTTTTCTTCTCTTCTACTTCTTCTTTCCCTACGTAGCCTTTCTTCTTTTGCTTCGTTTTCCTTCAGTTCTTCTTCTTCTTTTTCTTCTTCTTCTTCTTCTCTTACTCTTCTCATTGTTATCTCCTCCTTATTCGCCTCTTTTATTCTTCTCCGTTTTCTATTCTGCATCTTTCTCCTCCTCCTTCTCCTTCTCTTCTTCCTAATCATCATCCTCTCTTTTTCTTTCTTTCTTATTCCTTTTCTGCTTATTCTTTCGTTCTTTCCTCTTCCTTTCGCTCTTTTCCTGCACATTTTCCTCCATTTCCATCTCTCTCTCTCTCTCTCTCTCTCTCTAGGCGTAACCAAGATAAAGGTAAGCAAATAATAATAATAATAATAATAATAATAATAATAATAATAATAATAATAATAATAATAATAATAATAATAATAGTAATAATAATAATAATAATAATAATAAAATAGAATAAGATCAAAAGGACACAAAAAAGGTCGCCTCTTCAATGACCAAGCAAGAGAATTTACGTCGGAGAGAAAGAGAGAAAGAGAGAGGGAGAGGAGGAGGGAGAGGAGGAGGGAGAGAGAGAGAGGGAGAGGGAGGAAGAGGACAAAAGAATGGAATAAAGCCGTGGAGAAGCAAGAGAGTGGAAGAGGAGGAGGAGGAGGAGGAGGAGCAGGAGGTGAAGAAGAAGAAGAAGAAGAAGAAGAAGAAGAAGAAGATGAAGAAAAAGATGACGATGAATAAGAAGAAGAAAAAGATGATGATGATGATGAAGAAGAAGGAGGAAGAGGAGGGTGGATAGGAGAGAGTACGAGGAATAAAAGGAAATGAAGAAGAAAACGAAGAAAGAAAATAAATAACAAAAGGAGGAAGAAAAGGAAGAGAAGAAAAAGACGGGAAGGAGCAAACAAAAGAAGAAAAAAGGGGAAAAAGAAAAGGAGGTGAGAGAATGAAAGTAAGAAAAAGGGAATGAGAGAAAAGACGAAGAAGTAAAAGAAAAAAGAAAAAAAAGGAAGAAGAAAAGGAAAAGAAAAATGACGGAAAGTAGAAAAAAGGAGAAGAGAAAAAGGAGAAAAAGAATGAGAATAGGAGCAGAGAAAGAGAGGGGGGAGGGGGGAAGGGGGGAAGGAGGAAGAGACAGGGGGGGAGAGAGGGGGGAGGGGGGAATGGGAGGAGGGGGAGAGACAGGGGGGAGGGAGGAAGGGGAGGAGGGGTAAGGGAAGAGGAGAGAGGGGGAGAGAGAGAGGGGGGAGGAGGAGGAGGAGGAGGAGGGGTAAGGGAGGAGGAGAGAGGGGGGGAGGGGGGAGAGAGAGAGGGGGAAGTTTAACCCATGAAGACAAGGATTATATTAAAATTTCCTCCCACTCAAAAAAAATATTAAAATCTTCCCCACTCAAAAAAAAAAAGTCACCCCTCAAAAAAAAAGGAAAAGGGAGAAAATGGAGCAGGGAAAAAAGAGGAAAAGAGGACAAAAAATAGGGATTACTGGGAGACTTTTTTTCCCTGTGACCTCTTGTCGTGTGAAGAAAAGGAAGAGGAAAGAGAAAGGGAAGAAAGGACAGAAGGAAAAAGAGGAAAAAGAGAAAATAAAGAGAAAAGAGAAGGAAAAGAGGGATATATAAAAGGAAGGAAAGAAAACGCCGAGAAGAAAGAACAGGGAAGGAAGAAAAGGAAAGAAAGGAGGAGGGAAAGGGAAATAAAATAATGAAATAAAAAAGGAAAATTAAGTAAGAAATAGAATAAGCTGAGAATTGTTGAATGAAAGACACACACACACACACACACACACACACACACACACACACACACACACACACACACACACACACAACCCACTTCCACGCACACACACACAGATAGACATACATACATACATACATACATATATACAGAAACACACATGAAAAAGTAAACACACACACACACACACACACGTACACACGACCCCCTCCCCCTCCTCCTCTTAACCACAGACTTGAGTAAAATCTTCCCTCCCCCCTCTTCCCCCACCAGACCCCAACCCCCCAAAAAACAACAACAGCATCAATAACAACAACAGTAAGAATTTCACCTCACGACCACACGAAGACGACTCAAAAGAAAGAAAAAAAGAAAAAAAACCCCGAAGACAAAATGAAAACCAAGAAAAAAAGAAGACAGCAAAATGCAAACAAAGACAAACAAGAACTACCGAAGCCTATTGTCAGGTAAAAAAAAAAGGTGAGGCTAATTAGCAACGGCGGCGAGACCAGGTAGATGCCGACACCTGGGAGGGCCCGCTCAACCGTGTGCCTGAGGAGGAAGAGGAGGAGGAGGAGGAGGAGGAGGAGGAGAGGAGGAAGGGGAGGAGATAGGGTGGTTCAACGAAGGAGGAAGGCAGACTGTAGAGATGATACAAGGAGGAGGAGGAGGAGGAGAAGAGAAGAGGAGGAGGAGATAGGGTGATTGAACGAAGGAGGAAGAGAGAAACTGTAACGATGATACGAGGAGGAGGAGGAGGAGGAGGAGGAGGAGGAGAAGAGAAGAGGAGGAGGAGGAGAAGAGAAGAGAAGAGAAGAGGAGGAGGAGGAGAAGAGAAGAGGAGGAGGAGGAGATAGGGTGGTTGAACGAAGGAGGAAGAGAGAAACTGTACAGATGATACGAGGAGGAGGAGGAGGAGGAGGAGGA
The DNA here is from genome assembly GCF_024679095.1 of Eriocheir sinensis. Taxonomy (NCBI): domain Eukaryota; kingdom Metazoa; phylum Arthropoda; class Malacostraca; order Decapoda; family Varunidae; genus Eriocheir; species Eriocheir sinensis. The sequence continues at coordinate 18,473,463 of NC_066532.1, read as the reverse complement.
GGAGGAGGAGGAGAAGAAGGACGATGACGACGAAGATGAGGAGGCTTTCTTCCTCTTCCTCCTCTTCAATATATTCCTCTTTTCTCCTTTTTTACTTCATCTTTTTCTTCCATCACTCTTTCATCTTTTAAAATCACAACAATCTCCTTCTCTACCTGCTTCGCCTCTTAAAATACTAATAATAATGTACTAAACGCAAATTCTTAACATCAATTCACTACCATAAAGTCTAGGTACATCTCCAGTCACATTTTAACACCAACAGATTAGTCAGCAAGTTATTTTTCCAGCAAGATTTCCACCAGACAGTCGCCAACCTTCCATCTCCTATAGGACGGTGTGTGCGTTGCGGGCGGGGCATTTCCTGGGCAGTGACGAGTTTAAGTCTACGGACACAGCCGGCCACGTTTACATTACTCCAGGACTCCAATATTGTATGGTAACTCCTCTTTCTTCTTTTTCTTCTTATTGTCTCTCTCTCTGTCTCTCACTCCCTTATTCCCCCACGATCCTCTCTTCTTCTTCTTTCTTCTTATCCTTTCTTCCTCTCTTAATTCGTTGCCTATCTACGCTCTCTCCTCTTCCACTTCTTTCCAACACTCACTTTTTTTATGCTGTTCTTTTTTACTCTTAACTCTTCTTCTTCTTCTTCTTCTCCCCCTCCTCCTCCTCCTCTCCTCTCTTCCTCACTCAATCTCTCACTACCTACGCATTTTCCTTCCACTTTTTTTAAACTTTTTTTTACTTCTTTCTCACTCATTCACTCACAACCTCTCCTCTCCTCCTCCTCCTCTTCCTGCTCCTCCCCCCTCCTCCTCTTCCTCTTCCTCAGGTTATAAGACGCCGGGCAATACGAGACGTTCTCTTATTCTATATTTTTTCCGTCGTTCCAAGGCGCGGCTCAGGAATGCAGGTGACGCCAGGTATTGTCACATTCCAGAACACCCCCCCCCCTCCCCCCCCCCAATCTCACCTGTCCCCCCCCCCTCCTTCCCTCTACCTGTCCTTCCTACCTACCACATTCTCCCTCTTCCTTCCCTTTCCTTCGGTTCCTTCCTTACTTTCTTTCTCTCTCTCTTTCGTTTCCTTCTCTTCTGAATACCTTCCCTTACCTAATCTACCTTCTACGTCTGTTTCAATCCCACCTGCTCTCTCTCTCTCTCTCTCTCTCTCTCTAACCTACCTTACCCTACCTATCTATTCTCTCCCTCCTTCTCTTCAACCTCTTCCCTTAACCTGATCTCAGTCTCCTCCATTTTCTACCTATCTACCCATTTACCTAGTCTCTCTTACATATCAATTTCTACCTCCACCCGTGCCCAGCTTACCTATCCTCTTACCCATCCACCTGCTTACCCATGCAATACCCACCTTGCCTTAAACCTCCATCTAACCTAACCTATCCTACTTACCAACCTATTTACCCATCCGTTACCCACATGGTCTTTCCTTTGCCTAACTTACCCTAGTCTGTCCTAGTCCTCCTCCTCCTCCTCCTCTTCCTCCATTAACCCTTCCACCATTCCACCCACCCACATACGCACCGAGCTTCCTCCTCCTCTCTCTTCCCTCTCCCTCTTCCTTTCCTTATCTTCCTATTCCTTCTCTTCCTCGTCCTCCTCCTCCTCCTCTTCCTCCACTAACCCTTCCACCATTCCACCCACCCACATACGTACCGACCTTACCCCTCCTCTCCCTCTCCCTATCCTTATCTTCCTATTCCTTCTCCTCCTCTTCTTCCTCCTCCTCCTCCACTAACCCTTCCACCATTCCACCCACCCACATACGTACCGACCTTCCCCCTCCTCTCCCTTCCCTCTCCCTCTCCCTCCCTCTCGTATTGATCGCTGGCAACCTTTTCCTTACAGCAGCAGCTTCATTCCTCCTTTTTTCCGCTCAAGCCGAGATATTCACCGGTAATTAATATAAGATTCTTCAAAAGGGCTCACGCATCCATTATTCTTCCGCCGGGGACTTGGGGGAGACAAAAAAACGAGGGCGAGGGGGAGAGAGAGAGCGGGTTTAGTTCATCTCTCCCCACCTGAGAACCCCGGGATGAACTCTGATTGGTCCACGCTGGCCGCTCCCCGCGCTGCCATTGGTCCAGACTCGGCGCAAGTAAGTTTGCACAGACACGCTAGCTCGCGGTTACGGACAAGACACTGCTCTCTTTCGTATATCAACCCGTTTCTACCTTACCTTTCCCGTACCTTCCCTACCCATACCCCATCCCGTTACCTTCCCATATGCACCTTACCTGCCCTTTCCACCTTCCCCCGAGCACCTGTGAGCTTCGATCCCTTTCCCTAAGTTGCAAGATCTACCTGGAATTATCATACGTTCTCGTGACTGCCATTTCCAGCGGGGCAAAATGTTTAATTAAAGGTGTTTTTGAAGGTGTTTCGTGGGTGGTGATGGTGGTGATGGTGGTGGTGATGTGTGGTGGAGGTGTGGTGGTGGTGGTGAGTCTGTGGTGTTGTGTGGTGTAGCGTTTATCGCCTCCACTTTGGAAAGACTTCTGCATCAACCACCTCCAGAGACACCACCTCCTCCTCCTCCACCGTCTCCACCTCCTCCACCACCACGCCCTTTTAGAATAAACTAGGCCAATATGGTGGTGCTTGTGATGGTGGTGGAGGCGGTGGTGGTAATGGTGGTTGAGTTTATGGTAATGGTGTTGAGGGTATGGTGAGTTGGGTTTATGATAATGGTGGTGATGATGATGGTGGTGGTGATGATTATGAGGATGATGTTGATAGTGATGTTAGTAATGATGGTTGTTTGAGTTGTCTTTGGTGGTGATGATAATGGTAGTGGTGGAAGTGGTGGTGATGATGATGATAGTGGTGGTGGTGGTGATGATAGTGGTGATGGTGGTGGTAAAATCATTAACTTGGAGACATTTCGTAGGAGTAAAGATTCTCTCTCTCTCTCTCTCTCTCTCTCTCTCTCTCTCTCTCACACACACACACACACACACACACTCTTCTTCCCTCCACTCTTCCTTCTTTCCTCTTCTTTCCTTTTCTTCCCTCCACTCATCCCTCCACACACACACACACACACACACACACACACACACACACACACACACACACACACACACAAATTCCTCGCAAAATCAGAGTGTGAACCTTGGCGCAAAATAATAATAGTGTTAATAAAACCCAACAGAAAACGAAGCCATATAAAAAATACTTACAAAAGCCATTAATATGATTTCGAAAGCCCCGAAGAAGCTTACGGGCGAGTGTGTTTAAAGGGGAAACAAAGGCAATAGACAAATAGACAGAAAGATAGATGAAGAAATAGACAGATAGATAGAAAACATAAAATTACACAGGTATAGAAAAAATAATCATAAACAATAAGAATTACAGATATATGGAAAAACAACAATACAAACAAAAGGAACAACAAATATATATATAAAAAAGAAAAAAAAAATAGAATCACAGAATAAAAATTACGTAATGGAATATATATAAAGATAATTGCATGTCAGATAGCATGACTTTTGAAGAATGAAAAAATGAAAAATAATACAAGAAATGGAATGGAACGTGAATGAATCATATAAAAAAAAAAAACAGGAATAGATTAGTATATAAAACGTGACTAAATTACATAAGACGAGAATAAAGGGTTGGAAAATGTAAAAAAAAATTATACATATACAAAAAAAAATATCAATAAATGCTGGAAAACGAGTCAGAAAAATTGAAACATGGTAGACAAAAACAAACAAACAAACACACAAAAAAACGTAGAAAACTCAAAAACATTACTTACGAATCTACTAAATATTATACATTTGTTATGCGCTTTCTCGTATCTCTGAGGAACCGAAGAGGCGCTAGGGGACACACAAAGAGGAGGAGGAGGAGGAGGAGGAATTAAGGAAGGGAAGAAGATCAGAAAGGAATAAAAAAAATAGTAATATATAAACAGTTAAATACGTGGAAATCAAATAGAAAGGAAAGGATAGGGAGAAGAAATACATAAGAAAGATGGAGATAAAAGAGTAAAGAAATGAAGGAGGGAGGAGAGGGAAGGTGAGACAAAATAAAGCTACATATATAAAGTTAAAAAAAGTGGAAATGAAATAAAAAGGAAATTAAAAAGAAGAAAACCAGAAGAAATTATATGTAAGGAAAAATCAAAGGAAAACACATAGAAATTAAAGGAAATGAAGGGAGAAAAGGAAAGCAACAAGGAAAGGAAATATGAAGGAAGGGAAACCAAGAAAATTGAAAATAAATAAAAGAGGAGACAAAAAGAGGAAAAGGAAGAGGAAATAAGAAAGGAAAGGAAATGAGAGAGAACAGCTAAAACAAAAGAAAAGGAAAGGGAACAGACAAACAACTAAAATACGTTGACAGGAAATATGAATGAAAAACAATGAATAAAGAAAAAGAGTAAAGAAAACAAGAAAATAGAAATCTCATGTATAAATAAAATAGAAAAAAAAACAAAGAATAAAAAAAAGTAGATCTCATAAATTACACAAACGCTCAGGAAGAAGAAAAAGAAGAAAGAAAAAGTTAAGAAAAAGAGTAAAGAAAATAAGAATAAAAATCTCATGTATAAATAAAATAGAAGAAAAGAAAGAATAAAGAAAAAGAAAAAAAAGAAAAAAACAAAGAGTAGAGATCTCATAAATTACACAAACGCCCAGGAAGAAGAAAAAGAAGAAAGAAAAAGTTATGAAAAAGAGTAAAGAAAATAAGAATAAAAATCTCATGTATGAATAAAATAGAAGAAAAGAAAGAATAAAGAAAAAGAAAAAAAAAGAAAAAAACAAAGAGTAGAGATCTCATAAATTACACAAACGCCCAGGAAGAAGAAAAAGAAGAAAGAAAAAAGTTATATTAAAAAGTCATCAGGAATTTCACTAACTTAGCGTCTGTTCCTCTTTAGTGATGAAGGGAAGGTGTCTATATTCAGGGGGTGAGGTGAGGTAAGGTAATGGGTTGAATGGGTCAGGTAAGGTAAGGTAAGGTTAAGAAAGAAGGTGTATGTCTTTTGTGAGGGTGGGTTAGGTTAGGTTAGGTTAGGTTAGGTTAGATAATGATAATGGGGTGGGGAAGGTGTCTCTATTCAGTGGGGGTGAGGTGAGATAAGGTAATAGGTTGAATGGGTCAGGTAAGGTAATGTAAGGTTCACATGAAAGGTGTTTGTTTTTTGTATTGATGAGTTATGTTATGTTAGGTTAACTTAGATAATGATGAAGGAGAACTGTTTCTATTAAATGGGTAAGAAGGTAAGGTAGAATATTGGCAAGGTAAAAAAAAAAAGTAAAGTAAAATCAGGTAGAAATAAAAGGAGTATGTTTTTAATGGATTTTAGGGTCATGTTAGGTTAGTCAAAGGAATAAGGGGAAACAATATTAATAGGTTTGGTGACTTAGGTTAATGGTAAGGGGAACACTACCTCTCTTAAATGGTCAGGTAAGGTAATGTAATGGTGAGAATAGAGGTGTGTGTCTCTTATAATGGGTTTGGTTAATATTAATAGTTGGTGGAAATGGTATCTAGTCAGTGAGTTGGAGGAGTTAATAGTGAAGGAAATGCTGTCTGACTTCAATGGGACAGGTTAGGGGAGGTAATGGATAGAGGGCAAAGACATCTGTTTTTAATGGGTAATGTTAGGTTAGGTTAAGCTATATAATGGTCAGGGCAAGTGTCTATTCAATGGGTCAGGTTAGGTGGCTTTGATAACAAGAAAAAAGTACGGTATGTCTTGTTTAATGGGTAATGTTAGGTTTGGTTAAGCTATATAATGGTCAGGGCAAGTGTCTATTCAATGGGTCAGGTTAGGTGGCTTTGATAACAAGAAAAAAGTACGGTATGTCTTGTTTAATGGGTAATGTTAGGTTTGGTTAAGCTATATAATGGTCAGGGCAAGTGTCTAAAAATACGGTATGTCTTGTTTAATGGGTTATGTTAGGATGGGTTTGTTAATGTTTATAGTGATAGAAAAATTTACTCTCTAGTGGTCTACGTGAGGTAATGGTAATAGCAATGGTGGGGGGGAGACTACCTCATATCGATATTCTCTCCTGTTCTTTTAATTAATTTTTCTTTTCATTCTTTTACGCCTTTTCCCCACTAATTACATCTTTTTTTTCTCATTTTATTCTTTCTTAATATTATTTTTCCTTTCTTTTCTTTCTCGTTTTTTATTATCATTTGTCTATCTATTTAAGTTATGTCTGTCTATCTATAATTTGCCTCCGTCTGTCTGTTTGTTTCTCTGTCTATTTATCTAACTTATGTCTATCTCATATCGATATTCTCTCCTGTTCTTTTAATTAATTTTTCTTTTCATTCTTTTACGTCTTTTCCCCACTAATCACATCTTTTTTTTCTCATTTTATTCTTTCTTAATATTATTTTTCCTTTTTTTTTCTTTCTTCTTTGTTTTCCATTCTCGTTTTGTATTACCATTTGTCTATTTATGTCTATCTGTCTATAATTTGCCTCCGTCTGTCTGTCTGCTTGTTTGATTCTCTGTCTATTTATCTAACTTATGTCTATCAATCTATCTATCTATCTTTCTATCTATCTATCTATCTTTCTCTTATTCTTTCCTTCCCTCTCTCTCTCTCTCTGGTGGAAATAAACTTATTATTATTATCATTATTATTATTTTTATTATTATTACTCTCTCTCTCTCTCTCTCTCTCTCTCTCTCACGTCTTGAAGATCTTAAAGGAGAAAGGCCACACTCGTCTTCACCTCACCTGTCGCGGCTCTTAATTAGTGCCGGCATACCTGTGTTGCTTCCGTTCTCACGCCTCTTCTGCATTGCGTCTTATATTCCAATTATTTTTTCCGTGAATGGTAAAAAATCTAAGAGTGACGAACTTCAAATAATAAGGCTTTCTAATAGTTAGGTTTGGGTTTTGAAGTTATGTATATATCTTTAATTTTGATGCCTATGTTTTGCTTATTGTTATTTTTTTTATCTAAGACCCCCCCTAAAAAAAAGTTATTCAAGACTCCAAAAATAGCAAAATATAAAAAAAAATCAATTAGGAGAAGAATAATTAAAAAAAATCCTTCATTTGATATAAGTTCTGTATGTTTTGTTGAAAATTTGCTGGTGTGTGATTTTTTCTACTTCAACCAAATCAATATAATAAAGTAAAAAAAAAATAACAGTATGATCTTTCTACTTCAACCAAATAAATATAATGTAAAATAAAAATAAAAATACGTAAAAGATAATAGTGATCGAATTTTAAGCAATACTAAGATAATACCCAAAAAAAAAAATCAATTAAGAAAAGAAGGTGGGGTGGGGTTTACGGGCCAACCTTCACTCCTTCTAACGCTCAGCCTCTCCGCACACTCTTCTTCTTCTTCTTCTCCTTCTTCTCATATTTCCTCGCCGGCCTTTCATTCCTTCACTCGGTCTCTCATTGCCGCGATAAGTTTTTTCCCCCACACTAACAAGCTGCGTGCGGGAAGAAAGGAGGAGGAGGAGGAGGAGGAGGAGGAAGTGGGAAAGGAAGACGAGGATAAAGATGATCTGAATAAAGAAAAAGTAATGACAGGAGGAGGAGGAGGAATCTTTTCCTCCTCCTCCTTCTCTTCTTCCTCTTGGAAACGCTACACATAAGACCGACCTTCTCTCTCTCTCTCTCTCACCTGACCTCGCCCTCAAAGCCTCGAAAGAGAGAGAGAGAGAGAGAGAGAGAGAGAGAGAGAGAGAGAGAGAGAGAGAGAGAGAGAGAGAGAGAGAGAGAGAGAGAGAGAGAGAGAGAGAGAGAGAGAGAGAGAGAGAGAGAGAGAGAGAGAGAGGGGGGGGGGGGCGGAGGGGGGAGCTCAAGCTCTATACCATCGCCTTTGAATCAATATATCTTAAGCTCTCTCTGTTTCCTATGTCCAAGGCGGTGGTGGTGGTGGTGGTGGTGGTGGTGGTGGTAGCTCTGGAATGGCGTACATGTGTGTGTGTGTGTGTGTGTGTGTGTGTGTGTGTGTGTGTGTGTGTGTGTACCAGATTCCTCTCTTCACCTTCATACTATCCCCCCTCTCTCTCTCTCTCTCTCTCTCTCTCTCTCTCTCTCTCTCTCACCTGTCCTTACCTTAGAATCGAGGCAGGTAAGGGAGCAATGACGTCACCAGGTAGGAAGGCGGAGGAGGAGGAGGAGGATAGAGAGGGGAGAGAGATGAAGGAAGGAGATAGATAGAGATGAAGGATGGATAGAAGAGGGAGAAGGATGGAAAGGATTGAAAAGGGGAATAAACGGAGGAAAGGAAGAAGAAAGGAAGAGAAGGAAAGAAAGGAAGGATGCAGTGAGAGGAGAGAGACGGTAAGGAAAGAAGGAAGGAAGGAAGGAAGAAAGGAGTGAAAAAGAGATACAAGGAAGGAGGTAAGGAAGGAGAGGAGATAAGTAGGAAGGAAAGGAGAGAACGTATGGAGAGAAGGAAGGAAGGAAGGAAGGAAGGAAGGTGGGAAAGAAAGGATAGAAAAGGTAAAAAGGAGGAAGGGAAGAAAGGAAGGAACAAAGGGAGTAAGAGGAAAAGAGAGAAATAGGATAAAAGAAAGGAAGAAAAAGAAGAAGGAAGGAACGGAGGAGTCAGACATTTTAACCAGAAAGAAAATACATGATGAAGAAACGAATGAAAGAGGAAAGAAAAGAAAGAAAAAGAAAGAAAAGAGTTAGGATGGCAGAAGGAACAGGCATCAGAGATTTTAATTAGAAAGAAGGAAAGAAAGGAGAGAATGAGGAAAGAAATACAAATGAAAGAAAGAGAGGAAGAGAAGAAGAAAATTAAGAAAGCCATGAAGTAAGAGCAGAAGAAAAAAACAATCACAAAGAAAAGAAGGAAGGATTGAAGGAAAGAACGAAAGGGGAAAAAAGGATAAAAAAGAAAGAGAAGAAAGAAAGAAGGAAAAAAAAGCATGTCAGACGTTTTGAAGGAAGGAAAGAAAGCAAAAGAAAGAAAGAAAAGAAGAAAAAGGAAGGGAGAGGAGAGAAAAAGAGGAAGGAAGGAAGGAAGGCAAGAGGACAGAAAGAGCTGACGAATGAGGGAAGAAGAAAAGAGATAGAAAATAGAATAAGAGAAAATAAAGAAAAGGAAAGGACGAACAGGAATTAGACATTTTAATTAGAAAGAAAGAAAAGTAAGAAAGAAAGAAGAAAGGAAGGAAGGGACGAAGAAAAAAAGGAACAAATGATGCAAGATAAAATAGATAGAAGAAAGAAAAGAAGGAAGAAAAAAAGAAAAAAAGAAGGGAAGGAAGGAAGGAAAGAAAACAAGAAAGGAGGGACGGAGAGAAAGAAAGGAAAGGAGATAAAGAAGAAAAGGAAGAAAATAAGGAAGGAAAGAAGAATGAAAATAATGAAGAAACGAATGAGGAAAGAAAGTTAAAAAAGAAAGAGGAAAGAACGAAAGAAAAAAGTGAAAAAAAGGAAAGAAGGAAGGAAGAAAATAAAGAAGACAAGGAAGAAAATAAAGAGGGAAAGAAGAAACGAATGAGAGAAAATAAAAAAAGAAAGAGAAAAGAACGAAAGAAAAAAGTGAAAAAAAGGAAAAAAGGAAGAAAATAAACAAGACAAGGAAGAAAAGTGAAAAAGGAATGAAGGAAGGAAGGAAGCAAGTTAGAAAGCGCAGAGCAGGAAGGAGCAGCAGGAGAGGGACATTTTAATTAGAAAGGTGAGCCTGGCTGAGGGCGTAGCCGTGGCGTAATTACGAGGAGAGATGAAATGTTCTTAAGAAAGCCTCCCGATATGCCGAATTTTATTAATGATATGAAGCATTACTCTAGGGATGCCGGGGGGGGAGGGAGGGAGGGAGGGAGGGAGGGAGGAGGAAGGAGGGGAAGGTGTCAAGGGAGGGAGGGAGGGAGGGAGGGAGAGGTAAAGGTAAGAAGGATGGATTTAAATTAGGAAGGTAAGAGAGATAAAAATGGAAATGAAAGAATTGGAAAAGGAAAGAAATGAGAAGTTTTGAGGTACGAGGGAAGGAAAAGAGAGGAACGAAGGAGATGAAGAGGAAGAAGAAGGGGATAAGGAAGGAAAGGGAAGAAAGGGGGAGAGGAAAGAAAGGAAAGAGGAAGATAAGAGAAGATGGAAGGAAGAAACAGGGAGATAAATAAAAGAGGGGAGAAAATGAGAAAAACGGAAGAAGAAAGGCAGGAAAAGGGAAGGAAGGAAGGATCGAGATAAACAAAGAGAGGAAGGAGGAAAGAATCAAACTGCAGAAGGAAGAGAGAGGAAGGAAGGGAGATAAGGGAAGAAGGAATGAAGGAACGGAAGGAAAGAGAGAAGACAGATGATTGGAAAAGCAGAAAAAATGTAGAGGAAGAAAGAAGGAATTGGGAAAAGGGAAAAAAATACATGCTGGACGGAATAAGGAAATAGAAAAGGAAAGAAAGACAGGATGGAGAGAATATAGATGAAACGAGGGAATAGAGGAAATATAAAAGGAAGGAATGATGAAAGGAAGGTAGAAAAGAAGGAAGGAAAATGAAAAAAAATGAAAACCAATCCTGTTTGAAATATAGAAAAGGAAAAACGAAGGAGGGAAAAGAATGAAATAATGAAAGAAAAAAGGGAAAAAAAGAGGAAAAGGACAAAGAAAGGGAAAAATAATTAAAAAAAGGAGGAAGGAAAGTGAGATGGAAATAAAAAAAGAAGATAAAAAGAAGAAAAGAAGAGAAGGAAAGATGAGAGGAAGAAAGGAAAGGAGAAAAAAAGTTAGAAGGAAAGAATGAGAGGAAGAGAAAAGACGAAAGAAAGAAAATAAAAATAAAAAGAAAAAATATGACTTAATTAATACATAAGAAAAAGAAATACACACACACACACACACACACACACACA
>NC_066532.1:18455126-18457626 GCF_024679095.1 Eriocheir sinensis | reverse complement strand
CTCACCTGTCTCACAAAGGTTGCTGTGGTTTACCTGTCCGTCTGTGTTGTTGTTGTTGTTGTTGTTTTACTATTTCTTGTTATTCAATTTTTTTTCATTTCTTTATTTTTCTTTGTATTTTTTTTCTGTGTCCTTGTCGCTGTCTCTGAGAACACACGCACACACACACACACACACACTGACACACACATACATACACACACGCGCGGTTTTCTTTTTTTTTCTTCGTTTTTTTTCTTCCTCCTCTCCGTTCAAAATAAATCACCTTGTTCCCCGAATGAATAACATGAAAGAAATTATTCCAACGGCGTCTCCTTTGTGTTTGCTCTCTCTCTCTCTCTCTCTCTCAAACTAAAACACACACTTACAATTTCTCCCTCCCATGTATCACCTAACACCACTATCACCACCACCACCACCACCACCACCATTACCACCACCACCACCACCACCACCACCACCATTACCACCACCAACACCTCCAATTACCTGCGTGGAGTTGACAATTAAGGTAAAAACGATCCACTTCGCAAGATTATCTCAGCAAACACTTCCTTCCCTGCCCTGATTGAAGGCTTCCTCTTCCACTTCAAGTTTAACCCCGTGTCAATCCTTCCCTTCTCCACCTCGCTCCCTCCTCTACGCCCTTCAGTGGAGGAAAGAGGTACTGGAAGGTTAGGGACAGGTAGAGAGAGAGGGATAAGAAGAAAGTGAAGGGGAAGAGGAGGAGGAGGAGGAGGAATAGAAGGAGGAGAAGGAGGAGGAAGGGGAGAAGAAGGAGGAGGAGGAGGAGAAGAAATAACATAAGAGCATAAGAACGTAAGGAGTCTGCAAGAGGCCGGTAGGTCTATACAAGGCAGCTCCTGTAATCCTAACCCCACCTTACCTCACTATCCATGAATTTATCCAACCTCTTCTTGAATGTATCTATGGTATTGGCACCCACAATATGACTGATGAGTCTGTTCCACTCATCCACCACTCTATTAGTAAACCAATTCTTGCTTATGTCTTTGGTGAATCTGAATTTATCTAACTTAAACCCATTGCTACGTGTCCTACCTGGCTCTTTTACGACCAAAACCCTGTTAACATTCCCCTTATTAAAGCCCTTCATCCATTTATTAACTTCAGTCTTGTCTCTTCGTAACCTCCACCACTCTGTTAGTAAACCAATTCTTGCCTATGTCTTTGTTCAATCTGAATTTATCTAACTTAAACCCATTGCTACGTGTCCTACCTGGCTCTATTACGACCAAAAACCGTATTAACATTCCCCTTATTAAAGACCTTCATCCATTAATAAACTTCAATCTTGTCTCCTCTTAATATTCGCCTGTCTAGACTATGAAGATTTAAATGCTTCAGTCTATCCTCATATCGCAAGTTTCTCACCCCTTGAATCATCTTTGTCATCCTCCACTGTACAGATTCTAACATCTTGATATCCATTCTCTAGTAGGGGGACCAGAACTGAACTGCATAATCGAGATGAGGTCTAACTAATGCTAATTATGTTTGAGGATGACTTCAGCGCTCCTATTGCTTACGCTCCTTGAGATGAAACCAAGTACCCTGTTTGCACGATTCTTAGCTTGAAGGCATTGGACATTAAGACGGAGAAGGAGGAGGAGGAGGAAAAGGAGGAGGAGGACGACGATGACCATGGAGGGACATACGAAAAAAAGAGAGAGAGAGAGAAGAGATGAGAAAGAAAGAAAGGAGATTAAAGGGAAGGAAAAGAGATAAAAGGAGGGGAAAGAAAAAAAGAAAAAGAGGAGGAATCTAACGAACGAAGAGGAAGGATATAAGAGAGAAAATTAGAAAGAGGGGAACACAGAAGATGGAAGAGGAAGAGGAAGCATAAGTTAAAGAAGAAGAATTGGAGGAATAATGGAGGAAAGATAAATAATGGTGGATAATCCTCCTCCTCCTCCTCCTCCTCCTCCTCCTCTTCCTGCTCCTCCCGATCTATTTCCTCTCAATATATCACACGAGAGAGAGAGAGAGAGAGAGAGAGAGAGAGAGAGAGAGAGAGAGAGAGAGAGAGAGAGAGAGAGAGAGAGAGAGAGAGAGAGAGAGAGAGAGAGAGAGAGAGGTGCAAATTACAGGTGTGTGGGTGAAATAGTTTGGTATTTACCTGTGATGTGTTTGCCTTACCTGGAGGAAAGAGTAATTAAGGTGAGGTGAGGTGGTGAGGGAAGAAGAAGAAGAAGAACAAGAAGAACAAGAACAAGAAGACTAAGAGAATAAAGAAAATGAGGAAGAAAAACAAGAAAAAGAAGACAAACAAGAAGAAGAAGAAAAGAAAAAGACGAAGACTAAGAGGATAAAGAAATTGAAGGAGGACAAGAACAAGGGGACAAACAAGAACAAGAAAAATCGAAAAAAAAAACAAATTAATATGAAGAAGGAGAACGAGGAATAATACAAAAAGAAAATAAAGTAACAAAGAAAAGTAGGAGGAAGAGGAAGAAGAAGAAGAAGAAGGGAGAGGACT
>NC_066532.1:18437626-18452626 GCF_024679095.1 Eriocheir sinensis | reverse complement strand
AGATAGATATAGAAACGTAGACAGAAAGATAGATAGATAGATATAGAAACGTAGACAGAAAGATAGATAGATAAATATAGGAACGTAGACAGAAAGATAGATGGATAAATATAGAAACGTAGACAGAAAAATAGATAGATAAATATAGAAACGTAGACGGGAAGAAAGATAGATAAATATAGAAACGTAGACAGAAAGATAGATAAATATAGAAACGTAGACAGAAAGATAGATAGATAGATATAGAAACGTAGACAGAAAGAAAAATAGATATAGAAACTTAGACAGAAAGAAAGATAGATAAATATAGAAACGTAGACAGAAAGATAGATAGATAGATATAGAAACGTAGACAGAAAGATAGATAGATAGATATAGAAACGTAGACAGAAAGATAGATATATAGATATAGAAACGTAGACAGAAAGATAGATAGATATAGAAACGTAGACAGAAAGATAGATAGATAAATATAGAAACGTAGACAGAAAGATAGATATATAGATATAGAAACGTAGACAGAAAGATAGATAGATAGATATAGAAACGTAGACAGAAAGATAGATAGATAGATATAGAAACGTAGACAGAAAGATAGATGGATAAATATAGAAACGTAGACAGAAAGATAGATAGATAGATATAGAAACGTAGACAGAAAGATAGATAGATAAATATAGAAACGTAGACAGAAAGATAGATAGATAAATATAGAAACGTAGACAGAAAGATAGATAAATATAGAAACGTAGACAGAAAGATAGATAAATATAGAAACGTAGACAGAAAGATAGATAAATATAGAAACGTAGACAGAAAGATAGATAGATATAGAAACGTAAGCAAAGACGAAGAGACAGACAGACCCAGACAAAAAAGGTAAAAGGGTAAAGATTGACAAATAATAAGACAGATGAACAGACGGATAGAGAGATACACAGACAGACGGACGGACTTATAGAGGAAAAAGGATAGACAGACAGATAAACAGACAGGCAGAAAGTTAAACAGACAGAAAACTTAGATGGAAAGATATGTATAAAAAAAACATTAGACAAACAAGAACAGACAAACATAAATAAATAAGAGTAGAAAGAGGAAAAAAGAGACAGACAGACAGACAGACAGACAGACTAAATAATAATATATACACATAGGTAAAAAAAAGAAAAAAAAAGAAAGAAAAAAAGTTAAAGGGCAAAGGTGAGACATAGGAAGGTCAACACACACACACACACACACACACACACACACACACACACACACACACACACACAGCCCCCCCCCCCTCCCCCCTTACCTGGTTACTTTTCGCATATTCATTACATTTAATTACTCTTTTTAAATGTCTTTCCGGAAGGTAATTTCTGCAAGTTGTCACGACGAGAGAGAGAGAGAGAGAGAGAGAGAGAGAGAGAGAGAGAGAGAGAGAGAGAGAGAGAGAGAGAGAGAGAGAGAGAGAGAGAGAGAGAGAGAGAGAGAGAGAGAGAGAGGAAACAGAACTGATGAAAAGCAAGAGAAAATGGCAAAAGACACAATATAGGAGAGAGAGAGAGAGAGAGAGAGAGAGAGAGAGAGAGAGAGAGAGAGAGAGAGCTGGTATATACTTTTTTTTATGAATTATGGAAACGAAAGAAAATAAATAAAGAAAAAAAAGGAAGAATATGATAATAAGAAAGGTAAAGTGTGTGTGTGTGTGTGTGTGTGTGTGTGTGTGTGTGTGTGTGTGTGTGTGTGTGTGTGTGTGTGTGTGTGTGTGCATCTGTTACCTTATCTCCAACTGTGACCATCTGCTCCTCCTCCTCCTCCTCCTAGAAATAACGGTTTACCCATTCAGTCTAAGCGATGTAACACAGACATCGGAAGGAGTTTCTTTTCAAACCGAGTCATCCGTCACTGGAACAATCTTCCTTCAGAAGTAGTAAATGCGAATACTATCAACTCCTTCAAATATAGAATCGACCGTCACTTCGCTGCGTCGGGAGTAAACTGAATATTGAGTTGCTTTCATCTGCTCCTCAATATCGAGGTGCTTTCATCTACTCCTCAATGTCGAGGTGCCATCTGCCCCAGGCCCCAGGCTGTCGAGCAGATTAAATCACCAAAGCGGGCAACCTCGTAATGAGCCAATAGGCTTTCTGTTGCCTGCGTTTCCATGTTTCCATGTTTCCATGTTTCCTCCTCCTCCTCTACTTCCACCTCCTCCTCCTCTTCCACCTGCCTGTATACATGTGTTTCACCGACTCGTCTCTCTCTCTCTCTCTCTCTCTCTCTCTCTCTCATTTATTCACTTCAGGTTCACCGTTTCGTTCGGGTCATTCTTCTTCTTCTTCTTCTTCTTCTTCTTCTTCTTCTTCTTCTTCTTCTTCTTCTTCTTCTTCTTCCTCCTCCTCCTCCTCCTCTTCCTCCTCTTTATTCTTCTTTCGGTAATAATTAAGAAGGAAAAAAAAGAAAGAAAAAAAAAAAGAAATTAGTTATGAAAAGTTGATGAGAAAATAGATAAGAATAAAAAAGTAGATAAGGAATAAAAATAAGTATTGTTAAGAGAAATACAGATAAAGAGAGATAAAAACAGAGGCAGAAAAATACAGATAAAAAATAATGACCCAGATAAAAATATTGATAAGAAAAACACGACGCAAGGGAACATGACATTGAAAAAAAAATAATTAAAAGAAAACGAAATGAAAACAATGAATTAAGGGAAGAGAGAGCGAGCGAGCGAGAGAGAGAGAGAGAGAGAGAGAGAGAGAGAGAGAGAGAGAGAGAGAGAGAATAATAATAATAATAATAATAGGAATAATAAACGAGAATCCAACGCAAAACAACACCATCATCATCACCACTATCACCACCACCACCATCACCACCACCACCACCACCACCACCACCATCACCACCACCACCACCACCCGGCCCAACAAATACAAAACTAATAACAGTAACAATAAAAATAATAATTCTTTTAACATTAATCAGTAAATCTATGCGCATAACAGCAACAAACACACGCACGCACGCACGCACGCACGTACAGACAGACATAAATACATTCACATATATAAAAGGGACAGATAGACACAGATGGGTAGGTAGATAGACAGACATACAGACAGACAGATAGATAGATAGACAGAACAGACAAATTTATAGACAGTTTAATGAGTATACAGGCAGACAGATAGACAGACAGACAGACAGAGAGACAGACAGATAGATATAGACACAGATAGATAGACAGAACAGATAAATACATAGATAGTTTAATTAGCATACAGACAGACAGAAACACAGACAGACATACGTAGACAGAAACAGACAGACAGACAGACAAACTTAAGACAAAAAAAGGGAGAAAAAAACAGAAAACACACACACACACACACACACACACACACACGTTCCCTTCCCCACACACCCACACAAGCACCCCCTCCCCCCCACCCCAACCCCACCCCCCCCTCCCTCCTCACGCAAGACTTAACAAAGACTAATGGGAACGCACATTTATCAAACCGCAACCGCTTCAAAACCGCCCAATTCGCCGCCCCCCCAAATCCCGCCCAATCCCCGCCCCCTGACATATTAGCCGGCAACCCGCGACCCCGCCCGCCCAAACCCGCGCCTCCCTAAGCTTGGGGCGATTTGGGCGTGCTTTTGGGCTATGGTTTCGATGGGCTGATAAATATGTTGAATGGTGTGTATTGCAGTAACATAACGGGATATATGCTTGCTCTCTCTCTCTCTTTATTTAAACAAAAGTATACAAAAAAGGCATAGGTCTCTCTCTCTCTCTCTCTCTTTATGGATCTCTTTTGGATAGAGAGAGAGAGAGAGAGAGAGAGAGAGAGAGAGAGAGAGAGAGAGAGAGAGAGAGAGAGAGAGAGAGAGAGAGAGAGAGAGAGAGAGAGAGAGAGAGAGAGAGAGAGAGAGAGAGAGAGAGCAATGGAAGGAGGCGGATAATGACATATGAGGAAAGGAAGAAAGTGAGAGAGGGAGAGAGAGAGAGGAGGGAAAGAGGGAGGGAGAGAGGAGGAGGCTGTTAATGGAGGAAGAGATGGAAGAAGGACGAGGAGGAGGAGGAGGAGGAGGAGGAGGAGGAAGAAAAGGATGACTGCTGTGAAATGGAGGAAGAGAGGGAGAGATGGAGGGAGGGAGAGAGAGTAGAGAGAGAAGGAAGAGGAAAGGGAGGAAGAGAGAAATCACTTAAGATGGAGGAGGAACGAGAAGGAGGGAAAGGAAGAGGAAGAGGAGAAGGAGGAGGAAGTGGAAGAAGAATGTGGAGAAAATATGAAATGAGGCGAAAAAAGGGAAGAAATAAACGAGAAAAAAAAGAAAAAAAAAATGGAAGAGGAAAAAGGAATAAGATAAAGGAGGAGGAGGAGGAGGAGGAGGAGGAGGAGGAGAAGAGATTAAGATGCAGAAGGAGGAGGAGGAGGAGGAGGAGGAGGAGGAGGAGGAGGCAATAAAGGAAAGAAGTAAAAAAAAAAAAAAAAAAAAAAAAAAAGGAAAAGAAGATGAATGAGGAGGTGAAGGAAGAAGAGGAGGAGAAAGAGGAGGAAGAAGAGAAGAGAGAAGAAGAGATTAAGATGAAGGAGGAGGAGGAGGAGGAAGGAGAGAAAGATATGAAAGAAGAAAAGATGAAAAAAGAAAAAAAAAGATAAAAGAAATGAAGAGAGAGAGAGAGAGAGAGAGAGAGAGAGAGAGAGAGAGAGAGAGAGAGAGAGAGAGAGAGAGAGAAGGGGGGGGGGGTGTCAGGTAATCTAATCGCGTACCTGATCCATCGCGTTATTAGTGTCACGTCTTACCTGTGTGACCGAGGCTTCTACAGGTGTACACAGATCCATCACTCCTCCTCTTCCTCCTCCTCCTCTTCCTCCTCTATCTTATTCCTTCGCCTCATTTCATATTCTCTCCACTTTCTTCTTCCCATTCCTTCTCCTTCTCCTCCTCTTCCTTTCCCTCCTTCTCCTTCCTCCTTCATCTAAAGTGATTTCTCTCTCCCTCCCTTTCCTCTTCCTTCTCTCTCTCTCCATTCTCCTCCTTCTTCTTCTCTTCTTTCTCCTTCTCTTCTTTCTTTCCTGTTTCTTCCTTCACTTCCTCATTCATCTTTTCCTTTTTTTTTTTTTTACTTTTCTTCTTGTTTTCTGTATTGCATTCTTCTTCTTCTCCTCCTCCTTCTTTTCCTCTTCCTCCTCGTGTCTTCTTCGTTCTGATATTTTTGTTTGTTTTGCATCAATCTTCTTCTTCTTTTCCTCCTCCTCCTCCTCCTCCTCATTGTCTTCTCCGTATTGTTATTTTTTTTCATTATCTTCCTATTCTCTCTCTCTTCTCCTCCTCCTCTTCCTCCTTACTTCTTATAATTTTCTTCCTCCTCCTCCTCCTCCTTCCCCTTGTCTTCCTTCTATCACATTTCATACGCCTTCTTCTTCTTCTTTTCCTCCTCCTCCTCCTCCTCCTCTTCCTCTTCTTCTATCCCTGTCAGTACTTCTTCCTACTTTATCTTCCCTTTCCTTCATCTCTCTCTCTCTCTCTGTGACCTCCAGCCTCCCTCCCTTGTTGTCAATTACCCCCCCCCCCCCGCGTAAATAGTAAATGGGAAGGGGAGAGGAAAGGAGGAGGAGGAGGAGGAGATGGAGGAGGAGGAGGGGAAGGGATGGGGGTGACTGTTCTCTCATCCTCTCTCTCTCTCTCTCTCTCTAGCCTGTTATTACCTGTCGGAAAGTCACGATCCCTCACGCACGCTACCTTACCTGTCCCCCCCCTCCCCCCCTTCCCCCTTCCCCCCTGCCCCCTCCTCCCTACCATCTACCCTGCCCTTGTTATTTTTTTTTCTTTTTTCTTTTTTTCTTTTTTCTCTTAATCATTTTGTATTCTGTTTCTTCCTCTTCGTCTTCCTCTTTTTTTCTGAATCATCTTCGTCGTTGTTGTTCTTTTGTTTTCTCTTTCAATCACCATCATCATCATTTCTCTCATCTTTTTCATAATTATCGTCATCCTTCATCTCTTCATATCCTTCATCATCATCATCTTCTCATCTCCTCCATAGGTTATCATCATCATCATCATAATCACCATCATTCATATCTCTCTCTCTCTCATATTCAGCTCAGCACAAACTCAGCACCCTATTTTTCAGCTCAACCCCCCCTCCCCCCCTTTCCCCTCTATTTCAGCTCATCATCCCCAAAACTCACACTAAATCATCCCCTTTTTAACGCTTTCTTTATCACCCTATTATCAGCTCAGCTCCGTAACAGCCTCAGCTCAGCCTCCGTACCCTCGTCAGCCCTGTCCGTGTGTTCGTGCGTCCGTTGCGGCATGGATTAGCGCGTCTCTCCCTGTTCCTATATTTATTTGTTTGCCGAAGGAACGACTCACGCACGGCTTAAAACATTCACGGCTGATCATCCCGTGTGTGTGTGTGTGTGTGTGTGTGTGTGTGTGTGTGTGTGTTTCTCCCTCTTCCTTTTCTCCTCCTCCTCCTCCTTCTCCGTTTTCCTCGTTCCCTTCTCTCTGTCTCTTGAAATGATATATGTGAGTAGAGGGGGGGGGGAGAGAAAGGAAGGGGGGGGGGGTTATCTCTGTCTGTCTGTCTGTCTGTCTGTCTGTCTCTCTCTCTCTCTCTCATTTTTTTATGTTTTTCTTTCGTCTGTTTTTGTAGTACTAGTAGTAGTAGTAGTACTAGTAGTAGTAGTAGTAGTGGTGGTAGTAGTAGTAGTAGTAGTAGTAGTAGTAGTAGTAGTAGTAGTAGTAGTAGTAGTAGTAGTAGTAGTAGTAGTAGTAGTAGTGGTGGTAATGAGGATAGTGGAGAAACATAACAATCATCTCCATCATCTTCACCATCATCACCACAACCACCACCACTACCACCACCACCACACCTGTCACGAACCTTCCCATTGATCCCAGCAGATGGCGCACAACCCCCTCTCTCTCTCATTTTCTCATTTCTTTGGCGGCCATCTTGTCTACCTTAATCCCGGACAGGTAAATGTTGCGTTCAGACGGAAGGTCACGCCCACCTGAGCCGTTAATTACCTGCTCTCCGCACCTGGGCAGCGCGTGAGGCGTGACTCGGACCAGTAAGCGGCCAAGATTAATATGGACAGGTCGGCGCCGGGCTTAACAGAGAACGAAAAAAAGTTACTTAGAAAAACAAACATAAATAAACAGAAACTAAACAAAACAAGACATGCGAAACGACAAAGAACACGACAAACTTTATTCGTTCTTAAATCATTATAGAGATTTTTGATGGATTTTCGCAAGGTGACTAGAAAAACGAGCATAAATAAACAAATAAACAAAACTAAACAAAACTAAACATGAGAAACGACAAAGAACACGACAAACTTTATTCGTTCTTAATCATTATAGAGATTTTTGATGGATTTTCGTAAGGTGACTAGAAAAACGAGCATAAATAAACAAATCAACAAAACTAAACGAAACTAAACATGAGAAACGACAAAGAACACGACAAACTTTATTCGTTCTTAATCATTATAGAGATTTTTGATGGATTTTCGTAACGTGACTAGAAAAACAAACATAAATAAACAAATAAACAAAACTAAACGAAACTAAACATGAGAAACGACAAAGAACACTACAAACGTTATTCGTACTTAAATCATTATAGAGATTTTTGATGGATTTTCGTAAGATGACTAATTGACACACACACACACACACACACACTCAATACACACAAAAGCACACACTCCTACACCGTCAAGCACATTCCCAGAGAAAAAAAAATCTTAGCAAAAACAACAACAAAAGAAAAAAACCCACCACTTGAGGTAAACTAAAGGAAAAGACACATTACAAAATAGAAAAAAAACATTAACAAAACGACATCATTATATTTTTAGTATCATACAGACTGGGTGGATTCGGAAGGTAACAGACCGAGTGACTGGTTGGCTGAATAAAATGAACACAATAAAGAAAAAAAAAAGAAGAAAAAAAAAAAACCAGTTACCGTTACAATTAAAGGGATGAAACAGGTAAAGAAAAAGGGGAAGGGAGGTAAAGGAGGAGGATGAGAAAAAGGCAATAGAAGAAGAGGAGGAGGAGGAGGAGGAGGAGGAGGGAGAAGGAGGAGAGAGGAGGAAAGAAAGGAAGAAAAATGACTTCGTTCTCCATTCGTGACCAAGCAAATAAATCTTAATATGGAGTCTGTTATCCATGGACTTAAATATGAAGAAAAGAATAAGACAATTTTTGGAGAAAGAAGAAACAAAGAATGGTAGATTATATATAAGAAACCACCCGAAATTGACCTCTCTTGTGGCTACTCTTTACTTTTATCTTCTATGGGAGCGGCGAGTAGCGGGCTTTTTTTTTGTACTCTTTTTGTTGCCCTTGAGCCGTGTCCTTGGATGTATAAAAAACAAAAAACAACAAAAAAACAAAAAACAAAAACGTCTCCTAAATGGTCTTAAAAGTCCAGTAAACACACCTGCAGTATTACCAACTTGAAACATGTCTCTCTCTACCCCCCCCCCCCCCTTCACACACACACACACACACACACACACACACAACATCCATCCCCACCCAATATACATCCTCTTCTATCTCTCTCTTTTCCCCATTCTCATCCTTTTCCTCATCCACACACATTCCAATACCCACACCCACCCATCCACCCACTAACTCACTCATCCACATCTACATTCCCTTCACACCCACACCCACACACACACACACACACATTCCCACATCGTCAAACACATTCCCAGAACCCAAACAGCACATTGACAAGTTCTCGCTAATCCCTTTACAATCTTCCAAGCCTCAAACAGGTTACTAATCCCTCCCAGAAGTGCCAATACAGAGTGCCAATACCCAAGCCTAACCAAAGTGCCATATTCCCAGAAGCTTTTGGCTCTCACAACAACAGTATCCCAAGGCCACAAAGCAAGTGAGTCCGGTTCCATGAGTGTTTCTTCACGTTTAAGGCATTACAGAAGCCTTGTCACACTACCACCAGGCTCATAAAACTACCCATGGAAATACTAACACGACAGCTCTACGGAAGGCTTGTCATATGTGGGTGTGTGGGTGTGTGAGCCTTGAAATGTTTGAGACTATGGAGGAAGAGTGACAAGGGCCCTAAACAGTAACCGTGGGAAAGAGGGAGAAAGGGGAGGGAAAGGAAGAGGAAAGGTAGGTAGAAGAGGGAAGGGAGCTTAAGGAAAAGAGGAAGGTAGAAGAAATTGGGGAGATGAGAGAAGGCAAGAGGGAGATGAGATGGGAAGGGAACAAGGAAAGGAGGAAGGAAAGGCAAGGAAAAGAGAGGGAACGCCATATAAGGAGAAGACGGTAAAAGAAAACGAAAGGAAAAAAGAAGATGGAGAGGAAAGAGAGTTATGGGAACATAGGGAAAAGAGGGAGATAGAAGAGGAAGAAAAGTAAAGAAGGAAGGAAAGGAAAGGAGGGGGGAAGGAAAAAGAGGAGGAGAAGGAGGGAAGATATTGAGAAGTAGAAGGAGGGAGGAAAGCGAAAGTAGGGAGGAGAAAGGAAAATAGTGAAGTACAAAATAAGGAAAAATATGAAAAGTAGAAGGAAAAAGGAAGAAAAGTGAATAAAATAAAGAAGAAAAGAAGCAACAAAGATGGCGTAGGAAGAAAGAAAAAGGAAAAAAATGAGAAAGAAGAAAAAAAAGATGAAGGAAGGAAAAAGGAAGAAGAAAAAAGCGGAGAGAGAGAGAGAGAGAGAGAGAGAGAGAGAGAGAGAGAGAGAGAGAGAGAGAGAGAGAGAGAGAGAGAGAGAGAGAGAGAGAGAGAGAGAGAGAGAGAGAGAGAGAGAGATGGAATAAATCATGACCAGGGTCTCATCTGTAGTCATGGTCACGTGACCTCCATCCCACCTCCATGAATTATTGTCCTCCATGACCGCGAGGAGGAGGAGGAGGAGGAGGACGAGGAGAAGAGTTGAAGGGGTGAAACAGGTAAAGAAGAAAGAGGACGGGAGGTAAAGGAGGAGGAGGAGGAGGAGGAGGAGGAGGACGAGGAGAAGAGTTGAAGAGGTGAAACAGGTAAAGAAGAAAGGGGAAGGGAGGTAAAGGAGGAGGAGGAGGAGGAGGAGGAGGAGGAGGAGGAGGAGGAGAACAAAACGAAGACAGGAGGACAAAAACGAAGACAGGAGGGCATGAAAGAAAAAAAAAAAGAGGAGAAAAAGTGATGAATGAGAAAAACAAGAAAGAAAACCAAAACGAAGAAAATAAGACAGAAAAAGAAGACAGAACAAAACGAAGACAGGAGAAGAAAAAGAAGACAGGAGGACAAAATGAAGACAAGGGGACAACACTAAGTAACATGTTGAATTATTGAGTTGACTAATTGGTGTACTCCGTCACCCATTGAGACGGAAGAGGGGTGAGGAGGGAGGGAGGGAGGGGAGGAAAGGTAGGGATGGGATGGGAAGGGATGGGAAGGGTTGGTAAGGATTGGGAAAGAAAGGGATGGGAAGGCAAAGGAAGGGAAGGGAAGGGAAGAGAAGGAAAGGGAAGGGAAGGTAAGGAGAGGGAAGGGAAGGGAAGGGAAGGGAAGGGATGGGAAGGTAAGGGAAGGGATGGGAAGGGTTGGTAAGGATTGGGAAGGAAAGGGATGGGAAGGGAAGGGAAGAGAAGGAAAGGGAAGGAAAGGGAAGGGAAGGGTTGGTAAGGAGAGGGAACGGAAGGGAAGGGAAGGGATGGGAAGGGAAGGGAAGGGAAGGGAAGGGACGGAAAGGAAGGAGGATGTAAGAGAAGGGAAATGGAAGAGAGGGAAAAAAAGGGAAGGGAAGAGAAAGGAAGGGAAAGAAAGGAGGGGAAGCAAAGGGGAAGGAAAGGAAAGGAAGGGGAGACGTAAGAAAAGTGAAGGAAATATAAGGAAAGGAAAGGGAAGGGAAAGGAAAAAGAAATTAAAGGAAGGGTAGGGTAGGAAAGTGAAATGATGGGAAGGAAAGAGAAAGTGAAATAAGGAAAAAAAAGGGAAAGGAAAATGCTGTATATATCACTACCCTCTCCCTCCTCTCCTCTCCTCCTCCTCCTCCTCTTCCTTTCTTCCTTCCTTCCTTCCCTTTACTTTGATACATGTCTTAGGTGAAGGGTATTGTTATGTGTGTGAATGAGTGAACTACTACTACTACTACTACTACTACAACTACTACTACTACCACGATGCTACTTATAAGAAAAGTTACTTATTGTGTTAGACGTGAAAAAATAGATCAAATTATTCTCGTTCATTGATTTTGTCTTACTGTAAAAATGACAATGGGAGAGAGAGAGAGAGAGAGAGAGAGAGAGAGAGAGAGAGAGAGAGAGAGAGAGAGAGAGAGAGAGAGAGAGAGAGAGAGAGAGAGAGAGAGAGAGAGAGAGAGAGAGAGAGAGAGAAGATAAAGGAGGAGGAGGAGGAGGAATAAAGTAGTGAAAATATGTAGATAATGATGAAAAAAAAGTAAAAAGAAGAAAAATATAATGGAAGAAAAATAAATCCAAAATAAGAAGAGAAAAAGAAGAAGAAGAAGAAGAAGAAAAAGAAGAAGAAGGAGAAGAAGATGATGAAGAAAAATGAGAAACAGAAAAGGAAGACCAAAAAGAAGAAGAGGAAGAAGAAGAAGAAGAAGAAGAAGAAGAAGGAGAAGAAGAAGAGGAGGAGGAAGAAGAAGAAGACGAAGAAGAAGAAGAAGAAGGAGAAGAAGAAGAAGGAGAAGAAAAACAGAAGAAGAGGAAGAAGAAAAAGAAGAAAAAAAGAAGAGGAAAAAGAAGAAGAAGAAGAAGAAGAAGAAGAAAAAGAAGAAGAAGAAGAAGAAGAAGAAGAAGAAGATGAAGAAGAAGAATCCACAATATTGATAATGATAATGTCGGGTCAGAGAAGGAACTTTGAAGCGACTAGACGACTCAACTGCGATGTCTAGACGAGGAGGAGGAGGAGGAGGAGGAGGAGGAGGAGGAGGAGGAGGAGGAGGAGGAGGAGGAGGAGGAGGAAGAAGAAGCGAGGATACATGCTAACTTGCTAGACTTCCATTACAGTCGTCTTCTTCCCCTCCTCCTCCTCCTCCTCCTCCTCCTCCTCTTCCTCGTGCACAAGGTCACTAAATACCCAATGCTCTTTTCTCCTTTCCCTCCTTCTTTATTTTTCATATTTTTCTTATTTCCTTTCCCTCCCTTCCTTTCTTTGTTTATCTGTTCTTTCTTACTGGAAGGGAGGAAGGAGGAAGAGAAGGAAGGAAGGAAAGATGCAAGGTAAAGGGAAGAAAGGAAGAAAAGAATGAAGGAACGAAGGAAGGAAGGGAGGAAGGAGGAAGAGAAGGAAGGAAGGAAAGATGTAAGATAAAGGTAGAGGGAAGAAAGGAAGAAAAGAATGAAGGAACGAAGGAAGGAAGGGAGGAAGGAGGAAGAGAAGGAAGGAAAGAAAGATGTTAGGTGAAGGCAGAGGGAAGAAAGGAAGAAAAGAATGAAGGAACGAAGGAAGGAAGGAAGGGGACAAGGTTGGAACGCTACTGGTCGAAAGGAGAATCAGCAACATGGTCGAAAAAGCGGCAGCGGTCATTTGGTTGCATCCCAGCTGTCCATTCAGGAGCGTAGACGTGGCATATGCGCACTCTAAATTCGTGATTGGGTGAAAACTAATGTCGATTTTGTAAGACACTTTGCTTCTCACATCAGCTATTATTAAAGGTCAAAGAGGGGATCAATCGGGCTCTAATGAGTGTTTCTTTAGGTTCATGGTACAGAAGAAGGGTCAAACTACCACCAGGGTCATAAAACTACTACTGGAAATGCCCCAAACTCCTACGAAAGCCTTGTCAAATATGTGTTTCTTTAGGTTCATGGTACAGAAGAAGGGTCAAACTACCACCAGGGTCATAAAACTACTACTGGAAATGCCCCAAACTCCTACGAAAGCCTTGTCAAATATGTGTTTCTTTAGGTTCATGGTACAGAAGAAGAGTCAAACTACCACCAGGGTCATAAAACTACCCCTGGAAATGCCCCAAACTCCTACGAAAGCCTTGTCAAATATGTGTTCTTGGGCGGCGAAATGTCTAATGATACGACCCTAACTATCGTGATAAATGTTCAAACTATTTTTTTCAATAACATATTTGCGCGTCTTAATAATAATAATAAAAAATAAAAAATCACATCTTTACATAAACCCCAAACATGCCGATTTGCACCGAAGATTCGATGGAAATTGCATGTTTAAGTTTTATTTGGGAAGATGTGACGATTTTTATATATTAACAAACATTCTTTTTTTTTTTACGTGTACGCCTACAGGCACCGCAATAAAAAAGTAGTATCAGTAGTAGTAGTAGTAGTAGTAGTAGTAGTAGTAGTAGTAGTAGTAGTAGTAGTAGTAGTAGAAGTAGTAGTAGTAGTAGTGTGTTAAGCGTCCCAGTACCGCACCGTCACCCACCCAAGTCTCAAGGTTGACAGTCGGGACCCGAGTAGACGGAAGGAAGGTGAGGGGGGAGGAACGGGCTCGCGGGACGGGGCGGCCAAGTGAGGGCCATTTCTCACGCTCCGCCGCTGAATGGCCACAGAAAGGCGCGGCCCCTCCACCTATTCTTTTAATTAATCGTATCATCAGCGTAAGGGCGGCCATTAATCTTGAGTTCAAAATGCTCTCTCTCTCTCTCTCTCTCTCTCTCTCTCTCTCTCTCTCTCTCTCTCTCTCTCTCTCTCTCTCTCTCTCTCTCTCTCTCTCTCTCTCTCTCTCTCTCTCTCCTTTGTTTGGCCCATCACTCCCTTCTACTTTCTGTTCCCCTTCTTCCGTTCTCTTTTCTCTCCCTTCTTTCTTTTTTCTTTCTCTTCCCTCGTTCGTTCGTTTGGGTTGTACTGTTACTCCCATCCTCCTCCTCTTCCTCTTCCTCTTCTTCCTCCTCCTCCTCCTCCTCTTCCTCCTCCTCATGGTAAGGAAGACAGGTGGACAGCAACAGAACAAGGGGAGGAGAGAGGAGGAGGAGAGAGAAGGGGAGAAAGATTGGAGAGGAGAGAAGGAAGAGGAGGAGGAGGAGTGAGAGGAAAGGGGAGAGAGAAGAGAAATGGAGAAAAATGAGGAAGGTAAGTGATGGGAAAGGGGAGGGAGGGAGAAAGAGAGGAAGGGGTGAAGTGATGGGAAGAAATGGGGGAAAGAGGAAAAATAAGGGATTGAGAGAGAGAGAGAGAGAGAGAGAGAGAGAGAGAGAGAGAGAGAGAGTCTATCCCCCATGAAGGTAAACAGGAGATGAAAGTAAGAGAGAAAAAGAAAAGAAAAAGAAAATATAGAAAAAGTATAAAAAATAAATCGATGAAGAGCTCTTAAAAAAAAAAAGGATAAAAAATGTAAAAAATTCAACCCCCGGACACAAAAAAATGTAAAAAATTAGAGAAAAAAAGAAATATAAGAAAAAATGAAAATTCCGAAATTGATAAGAAATAAAAAAAAATAACGAGACGAATCTTTAAATACACGAGAAAAAAAAAATCCGAAAAAAAGAAGCAAAAAGAAAAAACTTCCATCTTCATAAACAACAGAGAGAGAGAGAGAGAGAGAGAGAGAGAGAGAGAGAGAGAGAGAGAGAGCACCCAACACCTTCCTCACCACTCACCACCATTACCACCATCATCACTACCATCATCACCGTCATCACACACAACGCCATCGAAACACCACCACAAGACCTGATCGTCACCACCACACAAAATCACCCTCATCACCACCACCTCAACAATATATCACCACCAATTCACCACCACGGAAAATAACACTCACCACCATTCACTGCTACCACACAAGAATCATCACCACTCACCACCAACAACACTCTTACACACCACACAAGCCCTCACCAACCAACCACCACCACCACCACAAACAACAACAAAACCTATCACTCACCACCTCACAAGAATCATCACCACCACCCACAAACACTCACACACCACACAAGCCCTCACCAACCAACCACCACCACCACCACCACAAACAACAACAAAACCACCACTACCAC
>NC_066532.1:18427626-18430126 GCF_024679095.1 Eriocheir sinensis | reverse complement strand
CGCCACCTGTCCATTCTGTCCCGTGTGTTCGTGTGTTCGTCTGTCCATTCGTTCATTTGCATTTACAGGTGTTCGGGAACCTTTTTTTTTTTTTTTTTTTGGGGGGGGAACAGGTAAAGCCAGCATGAATATTTTGTGTACGTGTGTGTGTGTGTGTGTGTGTGTGTGTGTGTGTGTTGGTTTGTGTGTGTGGGGGGGAGGTGGGGTTGTGTGTGTGTGGGAGGGAGAAGGGGAAAGTGTGTGGGGGGTTGTGTGTGTGTGTGTGTGTGTGTGTGTGTGTTTTGTTTTACTTTATCTCCCTTTCTTTCTATGTTTCTCCTTCGTTCTCCCTTCCTTTCCTCCTTCCTTCCTTCCTCCATCCGTCCTTTTCCCTTCTCTCCATCTCTCCCTGTTTTTCTATTCTTCTATATTTCCTTATCCCTGTTTCCTACCTCCTTTCTTTCCTCCATTTTCCCTCCTAACCTCATTTCTACCTCACCTCACCCTTATCTCTCTCTCCTGCACCTCATCCATCCTTCCTCCCTTCCGATCTAGGCATGCATACGTTTATTTTTTTCTTGGTGGGTACTGATGGTCGGCCCCAACTCGTAATGGCGCAGGAAAGTGTTTATAGCGGCGACATTTTGCTTGCCCCTGGGAGCTCATCTTTGATCGGGACGCGAACCTGAGTCCTCTGGAAGCTGCGCCGGCACGCTATCCACTCGGCCACCGCCTCCCCTATGCGTGTGTGTGTGTGTGTGTGTGTGTGTGTGTGTGTGTGTGTGTGTGTGTGCTAGAAAACCCAAGCTCATCCACAATGCTAACTACACCCCCCCCCGTCCCCGCCCCCCTCGTCACCCCACACACCCCAAACAGGCAAGGGAAAACAGCGGGCGAGTTGCGTTCCCGGACACACACACACACACACACACACACACACACACACACACACACACACACACACACACACACATACATACCCCTCCACCCACACACCCACACCCTCTAGCTTCCTCCACCCCCTCCCTCCCACACCTCTCCTACCCCTCCCCCTCCCCTCCCAACACCAAGCAAGGCAAAATAGCGGCAGAGTGTCCTTGCCCCTCAGTAGCTCGGCGTCAATTGCGGGTTATCGTTGGCGTGTATGAGCGTATGACGGCCATAGCGGGAACAGCGGCCCAACGACACCGCGGCAACAACACTGCGGGCCGCCATCAACACAAGCACCGCGCCCAGGTATACAGGTGGAGGACAGGTAACGTACAGGTAATACACACACAGGTAACACACATAGAGCCAGGTAATACACACACAGGTACACACACTCAGGTAACACACATATAGCCAGGTAATACACACACAGGTACACACACATATAGCCAGGTAATACACTCAGGTAACACACAGGTACACACACACATAAGTAACACATGTACTCAGATAACACATACACAAATAACACATAAACACACACACAGGTAACATATAAACCCAGGTAACACATAGCCAGGTAATACACACACAGGTACACACACATAAGTAACACATGTACTCAGATAACACATACACAAATAACACACGAGAAACACACACACAGGAAACACATAAGGCCAGGTAACACTTTTGGAAGGTCTATACTCATTACTACTACTACTACTACTATTACTACTACTATTACTACTACTATTGTTATTGCCCACTCTACCACTGCTATAACTATTACTACTGCTTCTACTGCTAATGCTACTACTATTACTACCTCTGCTTATTTTTTTTTTGTATCGATGTCAATAGTTTAATTTTTCTCCATTTTTTTTCATTTATTTCTTCTATTTCCCTTTCTTCTTCCTTTTCTTTCCCTTTTTCCTTCTCCTAGTATCCTTCCTCCTTCCTCTTTCTCATCTTTATCCTTGCAGATGTCCTCCTCCTCCTCTTCTTCTTCTTCTTCCTCCTCCTCCTCCTCTGCAGACTCTTCCTTAACAGTATATCAAGTCTAAATTTTCCTAACTCCTCCTCCTCCTCCTTCTCCTCCTCCTCTTCCTCCTCCTTGCTGTAAATCGTTTCCACATCTTTGAAAACCCCAGAATATAACACCGCCATCTTCCTTCCTTTATACGTAAGGCAAAACTCTTACATAAACATATGGAGTCATTAGGGTCTCTCTCTCTCTCTCTCTCTCTCTCTCTCTCTCTCTCTCTCTCTCTCTCTCTCTCTCTCTCTCTCTCTCTCTCTCTCTCTCTCTCTCTCTCTCTCTTTTCTTTATGCATCTTTCTTTTTCTCTTTTATTCATTCTTTATTTACGTTTATTGTTTATCCATTCTCTTGTTCTCTCTCTCTCTTCTCTTTCTCTCTCTCTCTCTCTTTCTCTCTCTCTCTCTCTCTCTCTCTCTCTTTCTTCCTTTCTTTCCTTCTTTCTTTACCTTCTCTTCTTTCATTTTTTTTCTTTTCTCTCTCTCCTGTTTATGCTTCTTTGTAAATGTTTTTGTTACTCTCTTTTCTCTTTATTTTCTTCCTCCACTTT
>NC_066532.1:18410126-18425126 GCF_024679095.1 Eriocheir sinensis | reverse complement strand
CCTCCTTCCTCCACCTCTTCTCTTCTTCTTCCTCTCCTCCTCTACATCCTTCATCATTTTCTCTTTTATTTCTTCCTTACGTCTCATTTTCTCTACTTCATTTAATTCTTCTTCCTCTTCCGTTCACCACCACCACCACCACCACCACTACCACCACCACACCCACCACAACCACCACCACCACCACCACCACCACAACCACCACCACCACCACCCACAAGATGATGGTCACTCTGCCTTGCATGGAGCGGTTTATTATGAAGAGGAACAAACACAAACCACTTACCTGAGCATATGCCAAGACGGGAAGGTGTGCGGGGTGAGACCTTGTTATTTCTCTCTCTCTCTCTCTCTCTCTCTCTCTCTCTCTCTCTCTCTCTCTCTCTCTCTCTCTCTCTCTCGTATGTATAGGTTGATCCTTTGACTGATAATACAGATAAATAAATATATGGGGGACACACACACACACACACACACACACACACACACACACACACACACACACACACACACACACACTCACCTACCTTACCTTTCCCTTCTCTTCCCTTTTCCCTTCCCTTTCTTTCCTCTACTTTTTTTCCATTCCTTTCCCTTTCTTCCTTTCCTTTCCTTCCTTTCCCTTCTCTTCCCTTTCTTTCCTCTACTTTTTTCCATTCCCTTCCCTTTCTTCCTTTCCTTTCCTTCTCTTCCTTTCCCTTCTCTTTCATTTTCCCTTCCCTTTCTTTCCTCTCCATTTTTTTCCATTCCTTTCCCTTTCTTCCTTCCCATCCTTTCCCTTCCCACCCTTTCCCCTACCTTCCCTTCCTTTTTACCTACATTTTCCTTTACTTATCTCACCTTACCTTCTCTTATCTACCTTTCCTACCCTACCTTACCTTACTTTACCTACATACCTACCTAGCCACACACACACACAGACACACATATAACTAATCTACCAATCAACCAACCGATTAGTCAACCAACCAACAGTCAACCATACAATCAGCCAAACCATTTAACTAATCTACCAATCAACTACTCAACCAGTCAACCAAATCTACCGCCCCCCCCCACCCCATACACACATACATACACCCACCCTCTCTCCCCCACCCACACGTATACACCCCTCCCCCTCCCCCGCCCCCCTCCCCCCCACACCCTTTAAAGCGGACGGACTTTACGGGAGGTGCAATGAGTCGTTAATTTTCTGTTTCCACACGCTCTCGTCGTATCAACATCGGTAATTAATGGTCCGCGGCTTACCAAAAGGTCACGCCCATTGGTCAGGCTCCGACGAGGTGTCAGCGGCGCCCCCCCCCACCAACGCTCGCCGCACACCTGTACTCATCAGCGTCATCATCGGACAGGTAGATATAGGAATGAAGGGTTTTTTTTTCATTGTTTTTTCCTTTTTTTTTTCCCTCTCACGTGTGTATATATAGGTATGCAAGCTTTATTTTTTCTTTTCCTATTTTTTTTCTTTTTTCATCTTTTCATCGTTACATCGTTAGATAAGCAAGTTTTTTTTTATGATTTTTCTTTTGTTTTCATCATAAATAGCTATAGATTTGCAGGTGTTTTTCTTTATTCTTTTGTTTTTTCATTATTACAGGTAAATAAATGTATGCAAGGCTTTCTTTTTTTCTTCATTTTTTCTTTTTTTCGTCATTACAAATTGATATAAGTATGCAGGTTACAGTTTTTTCTTCCATTCTTTTTCTCTTTTTTCATCATCACTGGTATCATCATCACCATCATCAACACACAGGTAGGTAAAGGTACGCAAACTTTTTATATTTTATTATTTTTATATTTATCAGCGTTCTTCTGATTCTTCTTCCTCTTCCATACCTTTATCCCCCTCCTTCCTCCACCTCTTCTCTTCTTCTTCCTTTCCTTCTCCTCCTCTACATCCTTCATTATTTTCTCTTTTATTTTTTCCTTACATCTCATTTTCTCTACTTCTTTTAATTCTTCTTCCTCTTCCATACCTTTATCCCCCTCCTTCCTCCACCTCTTCTCCTCTTCTTCTTCCTTTCCTTCTCCTCCTCTACATCCTTCATTATTTTCTCTTATATTTTTTCCTTACATCTCATTTTCTCTACTTCTTTTAATTCTTCTTCCTCTTTCATAGGTATGGGTGGCAGTAGGAATGTGTTTTTTTATCGTTTTGCTTTGTTAGTTTTTGGTCTTGATTGCTTTCTCTGGTGTCAAAAAAAAAAAAAAAAAAAAAAAAAAACATATAGGGAGGGAGAGGGGGAGAGAGGGGAGGATATGGGGGTGTCTGAGTGTGTGGTGTTGTGGTGTTGTTGGTGGTGGTGTTGTGACTTTAAACACCCCACCACCACCATCACCACCACCACTAACCACCACCACCACCACCACCACCACTAACCACCACCATCACCACCACCACCACCACCACCACCACCACCATCATCACCACCATCACCACCACCATCACCACCACCACCACTAACCACTTTAGAGAAACTACAATAACCCAGTGAAAAAAAAACAAAAAAAAAAAAAAAAAAAAAAAAAAAACGTTGGTATACTGTCCTGACTTCTACTGAGAGGGCCAAGGTTCGATTCCCGGCACACATTGGGGTTACATTACGGGACCACTAACCTCATCCACACACAACCTGCAGAGGGCGTTCTTGTATGAAGTGGAGTATGGGTGAATGTGGATGTGTACAAGTGGATGAACTACTACTACCACCTCTACTACCTTCCTACGACTTAAACATCGAGACCACTAACCTCATCCACAAACAACCTGCAGGGGGCGTTCTTGTATGAAGTGGAGTATGGGTGAATGTGGATGCGTACAAGTGGATGAACTACTACTACTACTACCACTACAACTACCACCTGTGCTACTGCCTTCCTACGACTTAAACTTATATATAGTAGGCATCCTTGTAGTCCTTGTATAGATGAAAGGAAGTGGAGTATGGGTGCGTGTGGGTGAGTAAGTGGATGAATGGGAGTACTGGGGTGGATGAATGAATTAACCATAAAATACAAGACAAAAACAGACAGACAGACAGACGGAGTGAGTGGAATGACTAGAATGATAGGGAGAGAGATATCTGCTAGGGAGGGGAAGGGGTGTGGAGGGGAAGGGGTGATGGGAAGAGGTGATGGGAGGAGTATCTGTGAATGGATAGCAGACGGGAGGAGGAGGAAGAGTAGGGGAAGGGGGAATTTGATGGCCCAGAGAGGGGAAGGAGGGGGAGGTGAGGGGAAGAGGAATGGGTGTGGATGGGAAGGGGTGTGGAGGGGCAGCTGAAGGGAAGGGTTAGGAGTATCTGGGAATGGATAGCAGAAGGGAGGAGGAAGAGGAAGAGTAGGGAAAGGGGGAACTTGATGGCCCAGAGAGGGAGAAGGAGGGGAAGGTGACGGGAAGAGGAAGGGGTAAGGATGGGAAGGGATGATGGGAGGGGCTGCTGAAGGGAAGGGTTAGGAGTATCTGGGAATGGTAGCAGAAGGGAGGAGGGGGAAGAGGATGAGTAGGGGAAGGGGGAACTCGATGGCCCAAAGAGGGGAAGGAGGGGAAGGTGAGGGGTAGAGGAAGGGGCAAGGATGGGAAGGTGTGATGGGAGGGAGGAGGAGGAATAGAGGACACGTGAAGGACCAGAGAGAAGGGGGGGAGGAAGGGGAGGGGGACCAGGAGGAGGGGGCGGGGGGGGGGGGGGGTAGGTGATCAATTCATCATTCGAAATCAAATTTTAGAATCCTCCTTTTTTTTCGGGTCGCCAATAAAGCCGCGATCACGGGGGTTAATGGCCGCCGCCCCGCCGCCGCCGCAAAGCCAATAAATGAAAGAACAGGTCCGGGAGAGGGACACGCACGCACGCACACACGCACATTTAGGTAGTGGAGTAAACCGGATTGAAACCTATAAAAGAGTTGAGTCATCGGGTTCCATAAGCCATCGCTCTCTCTCTCTCTCTCTCTCTCTCTCTCTCTCTCTCTCTCTCTCTCTCTCTCTCTCTCTCTCTCTCTCTCTCTCTCTCTCTCTCTCTCTCTCTCTCTTCCTATTTGACATCTTACTTTACTACAGCTCTCTCTCTCTCTCTTTCTCTCTGGCTTTCTCAGCGGTATAGACACGTTAGAAACGCTAGGCCCATTTCACACCTTGCCATCTTGCTTGGCTCATGCTGCCGGCTCATGCCCGGAGCTCATCTTTGATCCTCTTTTCGAGAAAATCTATTGTCCGGGTTGACAGGTGGCCTTCAGGACATCATGTGGGCAGTCTTAAGCCACTCGGCGATGGCTGAAAAACTGCCAGCTTGTCAGTAGCGGCGGGCGGGACGCGAACCCGCGTCCTCCTGGACGCCAAGCCAGCACGCTGACCACTCAGCCACAATCTGTCTCCCCCGAGCCATCTCTCTATGAGTGGTTAATGCCAAAGATACACATGAATGAAGCCTAAAAGCTGACCTTCTCTTAAAATTACAATTAAGCTCCTAAATGTTACCGCCTTCTGTCCGTAATTTTCCAGGTAAATCGCACAAAAGAGAGCGAGCGAAAGGAGGGACGCAACGAAATAAAAAACACAGGTATGAAACCGAGGCCGCTATCTACCTGCCTGTCTACCTGGTTACCTGGCCGGCCGGGTGATCTGACACGCTCCCATTAAATCACCTTCATCACCACCAATACCAATGTTGCTGCGGCGCCCTCATTACTGCACCCGCCCGCCCATACACCCACCCGGCCATTCACCAAGTCACCCACCCACCCAGCCATCTCTTGCCCACCCACTCACCCACCCACCCAGCTACCTCTCACCCATACACCCATGCATCACCCAGGGGAGGCGGTGGCCGAGTGATCAGGGGGCGGACGTGGTGATGCCGAGAACCCAATTTTAATTCCCACCTCAAAACGGTAACAATTTTCCTCCGCCGCCGAGGAGCGATATTCAATCAACCCCAACCAGCGACTTTGGTCTGGAGGAGCACCGGGGGGCAGCATGGACCAGGCAAGAGTCACACATCACGGCAGCCACTATAAATAAAATTCGCTTGCGCCACTAACGGGTTGGGGCAAGGCCGTCTAGAGCCTGCCCAAGTGACCCCCCCAAGAGAGTCTGCCGGTGCTATATTGAGCACTTAAAAAAATATTGGTAAAAAAATATAGAAAAGAGGAAACAAAGTCGGAGATTACAGAGAATGATGAGAAAGGAAGGGAAAAAGGAGAGGAGGGAAAAAAAAGAAAGAAAGAAAGAAAGGAGAAAGGAAAGGAGAGGTCACAGCTAAGATAAGGCAGGGCAAGAAAGGTATCACTAACTAACACATATCTCTCTCTCTCTCTCTCTCTCTCTCTCTCTCTCTCTCTCTCTCTCTCTCTCTCTCTCTCTCTCTCTCTCTCTCTCTCTCTCTCTCCTCCCCCCCTCCCCGGTAGCGTCATTAGGGCCCATCCCGTTATTAGCCCGCCGTAATAACACCCCAGCCAGCATTTTGCCCTTTAATTACGTACCATATTTCACGCCGACCACCGCCGATCCGCTACTTTTGTTTCACCTTCGCGAGAGTATGGTGACGGGGGGGGGGGGGTGATGGGAGGAAGGGGGGGGGGGGAGGGGGTTGTTAAGCTACTGTGTGATGCGTGATGGTGGTGGTGGTGGTGATGAGGGGGTTTTTAGGAAGGGGGAATGGGTGATGGTGATTGTGTGTGGTGGTGGTGTTTTGGTAGTGGTGGTGGTGGTGGTGGTGGTGTTTGTGATGGTGAATTTATGGTGAGTATGTTTGTTTGTTTGTGTGTCTCTGTCAATTCCTTTTAATCCCTTTCCTCCTCCTCCTCCTCCTCTTCTCCCTTTCTTCCTTCCTTTGGTCCTGTCTACTCTCTATTCTATTAACGCCTCCTCCTCCTCCTCCTCCTTCTCCTCCTCCTCCTCCTCCGTTATCGCCAGACCCGGCTTAGTAGTTATGACCTCGCTAAAACCAGTGTATGATCAAACACACACACACACACACACACACACACACACACACACACACCTACCTTCACACCTTCTACCTATCCTTTCTCCTCTCACATCCCCCTTCTAACCTTTCCTCCCCATCCCCCCCCATCTTCTAAGTTCCTATCCCATTCCCTAAACCCCACTTACCTTCCTCTCTTCCCCTTCTATTAACCCCCAATCTCTTTCGCACCCTCAACCTTCCTTTCCACCAATCCTTCCATCCTTCCCTCTACCGACCCCCCCATACCTTTCCATTTTCCTTTCTCTATTCCCTATCTCCCATCAGTCCCTTCCCTCTCCCCCTTCCCTTTAACATTCCTCCCCTCCCCTATCTCTTCTCCACCCTAACCTTTTCTCCCCTCTCCTCACCCCTTCCTCACCCTTATCTTGCCTTTCCCCTTTCCCCATCCTCTTAACCGCTCTCACCCTATTTTCCCAACTTCCCTTCCCTTCTTCCCTCTCCCTTCTTCCTAAACCCTCAACCTCCCCTCCTCAATCACCCTTTCCCCCTCCTATCATATCAACCCCAACCTCCTTTCCCCACCGTTAACTTACCTTTCACACGTACCCTTCCCTCTCCCACAACCCTTCCCCTCCCACCTCACCCCACCTTCCCACTCTCCACCGCCCGACTCTCC
Organism: Eriocheir sinensis; assembly: GCF_024679095.1. Taxonomy (NCBI): domain Eukaryota; kingdom Metazoa; phylum Arthropoda; class Malacostraca; order Decapoda; family Varunidae; genus Eriocheir; species Eriocheir sinensis. The sequence continues at coordinate 18,418,520 of NC_066532.1, read as the reverse complement.
TCTCCACACCTTTCCTACAACCCCCCTCCCCATAAAGTATCAGTCCGCGGTATCTTCTTATCCTCAGAAACCATTGAAGTAAAACTAAGCGGCACCGTAAAACTCTTATTGGATTTACAAAAATATTCGCTCTTAAATTGCCCGGCGCCGGAGAATTAATACGACGTTTCTATTTTGTTTTGGGATTGAATTTTTCGGCGCCTGGCCCCCCCCCCCGTACCCCTCCTAACCCCCCCCCCTCCCCACATCGCCCCCCTTTCTCCTCACCTTGACCCCTCCCCCCCCCCCCCATCAAGACCTCTCGATCCCACCCTTCTTACCTTGTTTTCTTTTTTTCTTTCTTTTGTTTGTTTGTTTGTTTGTTTGTTTCTTTCTTTCTTTCTTTCTCTCCTTTCACATCTTTTTCGTTTGTTGTTGTTTTGGTTTTCTTTTTATTATCATTTTTTTGTTTTTCTTGTTTTCCTTTTATCTTTGCTTTCCGGTTTTGTTTCCTCTTTTTTTTCTTTCCTCTTCTTCTCTTAATTCTTCTTCTTTTGTTTTCTTTGTTTTATTTGTTTTTATTTCTTCTTATTTGGTTTCCTTTCTATTTCTTTTTCTTTAATTATTCTTCTTATTTTTGCTCTCTCTCTCTCTCTCTCTCTCTCTCTCTCTCTCTCTCTCTCTCTCTCTCTCTCTCTCTCTCTCTCTCTCTCTCACAGCAAAAATATAAGGAAATGAAAAGAAAGAGAGAGAGAGAGAGAGAGAGAGAGAGCAACAAAAGACACGTGGTTTATGTGTTTCGGCTTCGCTTTTGTTCTCGTGTGTGTGTGTGTGTGTGTGTGTGTGTGTGTGTGTGTGTGTGTGTGTGTGTTTGCCTCTCTACAATATTCTTCAGGTCGAGAAAACAACAACAGTAACAACAACAGTAACAACAACAACAACAACAATAACAACAACAACAACAACAACAATCATCATCATCATCAGTTTCTTGGCATTTCAATAGACATTACATCACCCGGAGAGAGAGAGAGAGAGAGAGAGAGATGACATTCAAAACACGAAAGGAAAATCAATAGGAAGAGGAAATTTCACACACACACACGCACACACACACACACACACACACACACACACACACACACACACACACACACACACACACACACACACACACACACACACACACACACACACACACACTCCCTCTCCCCCTCCCTACCTCCCTCCCTCACAAACAAACAAACAAACAGAAATCTAACCTGCCCCGCCCTTTTCACCTCCCCTTCTTCTCCCTTTCCTCTCCCTTTTTTTCCTCCCTTTCCACGGCTTCCTTTTCCCCTTCTTCACCAAAACACGCGCGCGAAGGACTTAGGAGGAGGAGGAGGAGGAGGAGGAGGAGGAAGAGGGAAAGGAGTGAGGAGAAAGGGAGATGAGAGGGGGAAGAGAGAGAAAGATAAGAGAGAAAAGGATACGGAGAGAAGGGAGAGGAGAGGGGAAAGAAAGGGGGAGAGAGGAAAGTAAGGAGAAGAGGAGAGCTTAAGAAAGAAAATGATAGGAAGGGAAGGGAGTAAGAATGAGGGAAGAAGGGGAGAGAGATAGAGAAGGGAAAAGGAAATAAGGGGAAAAGAGAAAGAAGGGAAGAGAGAAAAAGGGGAATAAGAGGGGAGAAAAAACGAGAGGGGGAACAGAAAGAAGAGAAAAATTGAAAGAGAAGGAAAAAAAAAAGAAAAGAGGGAAAAGGAGAAGGAAGGGAAGAGAGGACAAAAGAAAGGAATAGGAGAGAAAAAAGAAGTAAAGATGGGAGAGAGAGAAAAAAGGAAAGAGGACAAATAAATGAGAAATAAAGAAATGCAAAGAGAAAAAAACAAGAAAACAATAGAGATAAGAAGATAAGGAAAGGTAGAAGAAGGGAGAGGAGGGGAGGAGAAAAAGAGAAGGTGGGAGAAGGGAGAGGAGGGGAGGAGAAGAGGAGGAGAAGGGAGGAGGAGGAGGAGGGGAAGAATATCACATGGTCTGCAAAATAATCACAACAACAAGACCACAAGACCACAAAAAAAGACCACAGACCACCCCCCCCCCATTAAACCCCCCTCCACTACCCCCTCCCGCATCTACAAAATACTCCAAGTTCCAAAACCTCAAAATATCTAGCCCAGGAAATCCCCCCATCCCCTTCCCCCCCCCGGCCCACCCCCCAAAGGTTAAGGTAACTCTCAAAGGTCATCTAAGTCCATAATGGGTCTTAGGGTACAGGTGAATAGGGTCGAGAGTCCAGTGCAGGTGTCGCGGGGTTAAGACTCAGGCGCGGATCCTTTCCTTCCCTTCCCTTGTGATGTAGAAGAGGCGATATTTTCACCTTTATGTCAGCAGGCTAGAAGGATCAGAATCAATTGCCGTCCCTTATGTGGTGTTGAGGGTGGTGGTGGTGGTGGTGGTGAAGGAACAGGAGAAGGAGGAGGATAGGGGATGAAGTTGTAGGGATAGAGGGAAGAGGAGGAAGAGGAGAGATGGTGTTGGAAGAAGAGGAGGAGGTGGAGGGAAGTGGAGGAAGAAGAAAAGAAGGAAGAATTGAGTAATAAGATAAATAAAGGAAGAGCAAAACTAGAAGGAAAAAAAAAGATTAAGAAGAAAAAGAGGAAGAAGAAGAAGAGGAAGAAAATAATAGCAACAACAATAATAATAATAATAATAATAATAATAATAATAATAATAATAATAATAAAAAGAAGAAGAAGAAGAAGAAGAAGAAAAAGAACAACTACAACAGAAACTAGAGTATGAAAAAAAGAGAGAGAGAGAGAGAGAGAGAGCAAGTCAGCCAGCCACCCAGTCAGCCAGCCCGCCCGCCCGCGCCTCCAAGCCATACCCAACGGGCGGGAAAAGGACAACACTAGCGAGGGGCGGAAGGGCCATAATTGCGGGCGCCTCAGAGGTTCGTGCATCGGGAGGAAGTTACGCTGCCCGGCTCATTGAGAACGCGATTTACGAGCTGCAGTTTTTACCCTTAACTCTTGAAAGTTCTTAATACACACGCCAGGGGGCCGCGGAGATATAGGGACCAGCGAGGGAGAGGGAGAAGAAGGTGGTGAGTGGTGTTTTGGGAGTGGTGTTGAGGTCTGCAGGGTACCACCACCACCACCAATACCACCACTATCACCACCACCATCACTGCAACCATCACCACCACCTCTACCACCATCACCAATACCACCACTATCCCCAATACCACCACTACCACTGCAACCATCACCACCTCCACCACCACCAAAGTTATCACCACATCATGTAATAGAGGGAGGATAGGAAGAGAACACAAAAGTATCGTCTATATAAGTTTTTTTAATTAAGCTTCTTGTATTCTATTTAGGCCTACCATGTTTTTTTTTTAACCTGAGGGAAGTGTATCAAAATGTAAGGGGTGCTTGGAGAGACGGGATTCATTTTTTTGGAGGAAGACTTGCAGTAAAGAACAACTACAAGAGAAACTAAAGTAGGAAAAAAAAATAGACAAAAAAACATTAGGGGTCCATGCAGTCTGGCTAAGAGAAATATAGATAGAGATATTAATACAGGTAGAAAAAGAGAAAGGAAAGGTAAAGAGAAAGAAGTAAAGGAATAAAAAGGGAGGAAAGGAAGAGAAATAAAGGAAAGATAGGGACAGGAAGAGAGGAAAAGGGAGAAGAGGAAAGGAGGGAAAGAAAGACGAAGGGTAAAGGAAGGAAAAGGTAATAAAAATGAGGAAAATGAGGAAAAGAAAAATAAAGAAGTAAAGGAATAAAAAGGGAGGAAAGGAAGAGAAATAAAGGAAAGATTAAAGTGATGGAGGGTGAAAGGGAGAGGAAGGGAGGAAAAGGGAGGAGAAGAGGGGAGGTTAACTCTATGGATAAGGATGAGAAAAGAAAGACAGCGAGAAAGAGAAAAATGAGAAAAAGAAAGAGAGCGAAAGAAGGAAGCATGAGAAGAGAAATCGAAAAAGAGAAGGGTGAGAGGAGAAATAGAGCGAAAAAGAGGAGAGGAAAAGAACGAAGAAGAGGAGGATGAGAAGAAAAAAATAGTGAAAAAAAAAAACAAAAAAAAAAAAAACAAAGGTGACTGAGATGAGCACCGAGGCAACGCGCAGCTTACGAGTGTGCCCCCAGCTTTACTTTCGACTATACTTATGAGGTCTGCGAAGTACCACCATCACCACACCACAACACCACCACCACACAACCACCACCACTTGCAGCCCCCTTCCACATCACACACCACCACAATAGTACAACCACCACCACCACACAGACAACCCACAACCCTTCCGACAACCCACCAACCACCACAATAGAACCATCACCACCACCACCAACACACCACACAACCACGACTCCACCACCACCACCACCACCAAGACAACCCCCAACCCTTCCCACAACCCACCAACCACTACAATATAACCATCACCACCACCACCAACATACCACACAACCACGACTCCACCACCACCACCACCACCAAGACAACCCCCAACCCTTCCTACAACCCACTAACCACTACAATATAACCATCACCACCACCACCAACATACCACACAACCACGACTCCACCATCACCACCACCACCAAGACAACCCTCAACCCTTCCCACAACCCACTAACCACCACACCGCTACCAATGTCAACACCCCCACTTCTCGCCCACCCACACAACCACCACCACCAAAGCCGCCCATCAGCCCATCCCTTCAGCGTGCCACAAGAGGGCGTCTCAGGGTCTCTTCAGCCACTGCGCGCCCTGACACTCACGCCCTCAGGAACACTCCGGCGCCTGTCCCTCAAGTACTTGATGGTGGCACACGAGGAGGAGGAGGAGGAGGAGGAAGACAGCGGAAAAGTAAAGGAAAGAAATGAATAAAAATAAGGAAAGGAAGTGAAAAGAAGGAAAGATAGGGACAGGAAGAGAGGAAAAGGGAGAAGAGGAAAGGAGGAAAAGAAGGAAATAGGAAAGGAAGGAAAAGGAGAAAAGGAAAAAAGAGGAAAATGAGGAAAAGAAAGAGAGGGAGAGAGATACTGATGAAAGTAGAAAAAGAAAGGAAAGGAAAGGTAGGGAAAGAGAAAGAAGTAAAGGAATAAAAAGGGAGGAAAAGAAGGGAAATAAAGGAAAGATTAAAGTGATGGAGGGTGAAAGGGAGAGGAAGGGAGGAAAAGGGAGGAGAAGAGGGGAGGTTAACTCTATGATTCCTGTCTACAGAGAGGGAAGAGGAGGAGGAGGAGGAGGAGGAGGAGGAGGAGGAAGCTTTACGGAAAGGCATCTAGAGGCGAAAGGAAGAAGTGGAGGAGGAGGAGGAGGAGGAGGAGGAGGAGGAGGAGATAGACTGGCAGGCGAGATGACACGAGGAGAAGAGTAGAAGGAGGAGAGGGAGGGAGGGAAGGGAGGCGGAGGAGGAAGAAGAGGAGGAGGAGGAGGAGGAGAAGGAGGAGGTTATGTTATGGGAGGAAATACGGGATGGAAGAGAGGTGAGAAGGAAGGAGGGAGGAAAAAGTAGAAACAGGAGGAGGGAGAAGAGGAAGAAGAGAGACACGAGGAAAGGAGGGAGAGAAAGAACCGAAGGAGGAGGAAAGGAAGGAAGGAAAGCAGAATACATTAGAGGAAAGGAGGAAAAGATGAAGAAAAGAAAAAAAGGGAGAAAAGATGAAAAAAAATAATGGGGAGGAGGATAAAAAGATTGAAAAAGAAAAAAAACAATAAATGAAGGAAAAGATGAAAAAAAAACCAGGAAAGAAGAGAAAAAAAAAGAGAAACAAAAATAGACAGAAGGGAGACACAGACAGACACTCATCACCTTCCCCCTCCCCCCCCCCAAAGAAAAAATTACCCCTCTTGCCCCCTACCCCCCCCCTTAATCGAAGTCAAAGAAGTGTGATAAAGAGGTTGAAGACAAAGAGGAAGAGGAAGAGGAAGAGGAAGAGAGAGAGAGGAAGAGAGCGCGTAATTCCCAAGCCTAGAACTCCATCATGCGCGAGTTTTATTGAGGAGGAGGAGGAGGAGGAGGAGGAGGAGGAGGAGGAGGAGGAAGAAGAGGAGGAGGAGGAGGTTATGTTATGGTGGTTCTCCTGACTTTTATAATGGCCAAGGCGGTGCTCTCTCTCTCTCTCTCTCTCTCTCTCTCTCTCTCTCTCTCTCTCTCTCTCTCTCTCTCTCTTTCAATTTTTTCTCTTATTTTCCTTTTTTTTGCATCTTTTTGTTCTTCTATGTTTTCTTCTTTCTTTTCTTTCTTTTTCCCCTTTCTCGTTTTTTATTTTTATTTCTGTCAATCTGTCTCAATCCCTCTCTCTCTCTCTTTCTCTTTTTCTTCTCTTCTCCTCCATTATTTTCCTTTCCTTTCCTCTCCTTTAATGTTTTCTTATTAGCTACTCTCTCTCTCTCTCTCTCTCTCTCTCTCTCTCTCTCTCTCTCTCTCTCTCTCTCTCTCTCTCTCTCTCTCTCTCTCTCTCTCTCTCTCTCTCTCTCTCTCTCTCTCTCTTCTTTCTTCACATTTCTCCCTCCCTGTTTTATCATCTCCTCTATCTCCAATCTACATCTATCTATCTATCTATTCCTATCTACCTGACTTCCTTACCCTATCTCTCTCTCTCTCTCTCTCTCTCTCTCTCTCTCTCTCTCTCTCTCTCTCTCTCTCTCTCTCTCTCTCTCTCTCTCTCTCTCTCTCTCTCACCCTCTCTCAGGCGTCAACACTCACCTCTCGCCGAGCTCAGACAGGTAAAGCTCCTCTCCCTGGCTTCTCTTCATCCCCCCGTCTGTCTGTCTGTCTGTCTATCTGTCTGTATGTGTGTGTGTATTTTCTCTCACAGACAAATTCACTCTCCTCTCTGTTTCTTGTTTCGTTAGACCTCATCTCGATCATGCGGTTTAGTTCTGGTCATCCTAGTATAGAATATCAACATCCTAGAATCGGTACCGTATGAGGATAGACTGAAGCATTTAAATCTACGCTCTCTGGAAAGGCGAAGGTTACGAGGAGGAGACCTGATCGAGGTTTATAAATGGATGAAGGGTTTTTAAGGGGCGATATTACTGAGGATTGGGTTGTAAAAGAGCCAGGCAGGACACGTAACAATGGATTTAAGTTAGATTATTATTATTATTTTTTTTTACAGCAGAGGAGACAGTGCAAGGGCGTACAAAAATAGGAAAACAATAATGAAAAAAAAAAGAAAAAAAAAAAAAAGCCCGCTACTTACTGCTCCTATAAATTCAGAACCAACAGAGACACAGACAAAAATGGATTTCCCAATAGACTGGTGGATGAGTGGAACAGGCCTAGCAGTGGAGTGTTGTGGGTGCCAATACCATAGACACATTCAAGAGGAGGTTGGATAAATTCATGGATAGTGAGGTAAGGTGGGGTTAGGATTACAGGAGCTGCCTTGTATAGACCTACCGGCCTCTTGCAGACTCCTTACGTTCTTATGTTCTTATGTTATTTCTTCTCCTCCTCCTTTACCTCCTCCTCCTCCTCCTCCTCCTTCCCCTCCTCCTTCTTCTATCCCTTTATGTTCTGTGTTTTTGTTTGTCGATGTTTTTTATTGTCTATTTCTGTCTTTGTCTGTCTGTTCCTTAATCTGTGAGTTCGTTAATTTCTGTCTGTTTCTCTGTCTCTCTTCCTGTTCATCTCTCTATATGTTTGTCTGTTAATCTATCAGGCAATGTATTTTTCTTAATTTCATCTTTTTATTTCTTACTTCCATCGTTTTTTCCTGTTTATCTTCTTTTTTTCATTTTGTTTCTTCTCATTCTTCTTACAAACTCCTCCCACTACAAACCTCCTCCTCCTCCTCCTCCTCCTCCTCCTCCTCCTCCTCAAGTTCATTAAAGTGATACCAACGTTTTCACTTTCACTTAACTTACCTGCATGTTCCTTCACCTGGTATTAATTAAGGCTTCCAGAATTCGATGCTTCCAAACACGAGGTAATGCTGGGAATTTGTGGGCGGCAGTGGAGGAGGAGGAGGAGGAGGAGGAGGAGGAGGAGGAGGAGGAGGAGGAGGAGGAGGAAAAGAAGTAGGAGTTTGATTTAGGGATGGAAAAATAAAGAAACAGTATAAGAAAAAGAATAAAAATGATGAAAAAAAAATGAAGGAAAAGGAGAAGAGGAAGATGAGAAAGAGGAGGAAAAGGGAGGAGAGAAGGAGAAGAAAGAGATAGGGATATGAGAAAGAGAAAGTAAGGGAAGATGAAGAGAAGAAAGAGGAAGAGGATAAAGAAAACGATTAAGAAGAAAAGGAGGAGGAGGAGGAGGAGGAGGAGGAGGAGGAAGAGAATAAGAGAAAGAGGAAGGATAAACATTAATAGAAGGAAAAGAAATGAAAATAAACACACACACACACACACACACAGACACATACATACACAATCTATTTATCTATATCTAACTCG
>NC_066532.1:18387626-18407626 GCF_024679095.1 Eriocheir sinensis | reverse complement strand
ATAGAAGGGAGAGAAGATAATGGTAGGGGAAGAGAAGGAAGAGGAAGAAAATAGACAGACAGATAGACAGACAGACAGACAGAAATCCATACAACAAAGGTAAGAAGATGATGATGGTGATGATGGTGATGATGGTGGTGGTGGTGATGATGTTCCCTTCCTTTCATCATCACCTCTTCTAATCCATCATCACCGCCAATAAAGTTTCCTTCCTCTCCCTACCTCCCTTCCTCCTCCTCCTCCTCTTCTTCCTCTTCCTCTTCTCTTTATCTTCTCTTACTTCTGTTCTCTTTCTTCTTATTTCCTTTTTTTAAATTTTCTTTTATTTTTCTTTCTTTTCCTACGTATTTTTCTTCTTTTCTCCTTCTTCTTCTTCTTCCTTTTTGTTTTGTTTTCTTCCTTTCTCTTCCAAACTTTCATTCTCTTCCTTTTTCTTCTTCCTTTCTCAGTTCTGCGTATTTCTTCTTCTTCTTCTTCTTTTTGTTTTTCATCTTTTTTTTCATTTTCTTCCTGTTTTTCTTTCTTCTACTTATTCTTTTTCTTATTATTTTCCTGGTTTTCTTCTTCTTCTTCTTCTTCTTCTTCCTCTTCCCGTTTTCTTTCTCCCTTTTTCTTAAGTGGTTTCGTTTTCTATTTCCACTCAGAAGGAAAAATATTGGAGTAGATGATGCGCTCTCTCTCTCTCTCTCTCTCTCTCTCTCTCTCTCTCTCTCTCTCTCTCTCTCCGGGGTTACACACAGGCCTCCCTTCCTTTCCTTTCCCTTCCTCTCTCCATCTCTCCCTCCCTTCCTCTCCCTCTCTCCCTTCCTCTCTCCATCTCTCCCTCCCTTCCTCTCCCTCTCTCCCTTCCTCTCTCCGTCTCTCCCTCCCTTCCTTCCACCCTTAACCTCCCTTCCTCTAACCCTCTTTCTCCTTCCCTACCTCTCCTCCTCCTCCTCCTTCCTCTCTCTCTCTCTCTCCCCTCTCATTTCCTCTGGCTCAGGCGCCCTCCTTCCCCCCTCCCCCCTCTTGCCCTTGCCTCCCCCCCCCCGTCTCCCTCTACCTACCCCCCCCCCCCCACCCCCGTCAAAAGAGGGCGCCTGAGAGCCTTGGATCAGCAGTAAATCGGTTTGGAATAAATGACACCACCTCACAAGGGACTGGGAGGAGGGGGGGGGGAGGGGGAGGAGGGGGGGGGCGGTGGTGGTGGTGGTGGTGATTTTTATTTACTTGTACTTGTTCTAATATTTTTTTGTGTGTCTGTTTGTTTGTTTGTTTGTTTGTCTTTTTGTCTAATGGTGTCAATGTATCTTTTTTTTGTTTTGTTTTCCTTTTCGTTTCTACTTTCCCATTTTCTTTTTCTTTCTTTCTTTTCTTCGTTCCTCTCCTTTTTTATTTGTTCTTATTTCCTTTCTTCTTTTTCCGTCTATTATCTCTCACCTTTTCACTCTTTTCTTATTCTTCTCTATTTCTATTTCTCAATCTATTTCTCTATCTATCTATTTTTGTGTGTGTGTGTGTCTGTGTGTGTTCTAAGCGGGTGTGAAAGAGAAGAATCCACAGGTGTCAGGAAGGGAAGGGATGGGAAGGGAAGGGAGATGAAGGGAAGGAGGGATAGGAAGTGGAAAGGGAGGAGGAAAGGGCAGGGAAGGAGAGGGAAGGGAAGGGAACATGACGGAGGGGAAGAAAAAAGAAGAGATAGGAAAGGAATGGAGAGGAAGGGAAAGGATGGGAAGGGAGGGGTTGTATATGGAAAGAAAAGGAAGGGAAGGAAAAGGAGGGGAAGGGAAGGAAAGGGAGGGGAAGGGAAGGGAAGGAAGGGAAGGGAAGGAAAGAGAAGGTAAGGTAAGGGAAGGGAGGGGAAGGGAAAGGAGGGGAGTGGAATGGAATGGAAGGGAAGGGAAGAAAAGGAAGGGAAGGGAAGGGAAGGGAAGGGAAGGGAAGGGAACAACATCTCAAGAGACTTCATCGATTGGTTACCTTTAAGGATTCTCCGTGTCCTAGTGTGTGTGTGTGTGTGTGTGTGTGTGTGTGTGTGAGAGACAGAATGCTACTAAACGAAAAGTAAAAATAATAAAAACAAAATAAAATAAAACAAAGTGAAGAAGAAAGAGGATTAGGAGGAAGAGGAGGAGGAGGACGAGAAGAGGAAAAAGACTTAGACGACGAAGAAGAAAAATGAGGACAAAAAGAATGAAAATGAAGACAAAAAGAATAAAAATGAAGAACAAGAGGAGGAGGAGGAGGAGGAGGAAGAGGAAGAGGAGGAGGAGGTGGAGTTGTGGGTGGTTTCAGGATTATATTCAAAGGCATGACAGCAAGGAGGAGGCTAGGCAGGAGGAGGAGGAGGAGGAGGAGGAGAAGGAGGAGGAGGAGGAAGGCGGAAAAGGGGAGAAGATAGCAACGAGAAAGTGTGTGTGTGTGTGTGTGTGTGTGTGTGTGTGTGTGTGTGTGTGTAATTATTCTACACACGTCAGTCGTCTTCTCTTACCACACACACACACACACACACACACACACACGTCCAGTACTGTGTGTAAATGCATTAGCCTCGTCTCAAGGATCAAGTTTCCCGCCTTGTCTGTCTGTGAAGTCCAAGGATGCGCTGCCCTTCCCTCCCCTTCGCTGCCCTTCCCTCCCCTTCGCTGCCCTTCCCTCCCCTTCGCTGCCCTTCCCTCCCCTTCGCTGCCCTTCCCTCTCCTTCGCTGCCCTTCCCTCTCCTTCGCTGCCCTTCCCTGTCCTTCGCTGCCCTTCCCTCCCCTTCGCTGCCCTTCCCTCTCCTTCGCTGCCCTTCCCTCTCCTTCGCTGCCCTTCCCTCTCCTTCGCTTCCCTCTCCTTCGCTGCCCTTCCCTCTCCTTCGCTGCCCTTCCCTCTCCTTCGCTGCCCTTCCCTCCCCTTAGCTGCCCTTCCCTCTCTTTCGCTGCCCTTCCCTCTCCTTCGCTGCTCTTCCCTCTCCTTCGCTGCCCTTCCCTCTCCTTCGCTGCCCTTCCCTGTCCTTCGCTGCCCTTCCCTCTCCTTCGCTGCCCTTCCCTCTCCTTCGCTGCCCTTCCCTCCCCTTCGCTGCCCTTCCCTCTCCTTCGCTGCCCTTCCCTCCCCTTCGCTGCCCTTCCCTCTCCTTCGCTGCCCTTCCCTCTCCTTCGCTGCCCTTCCTTGTCCTTCGCTGCCCTTCCCTGTCCTTCGCTGCCCTTCCCTCTCCTTCCTTTGCCCTTCCCTGTCCTTCGCTGCCCTTCCCTCTCCTTCGCTGCCCTTCCCTCTCCTTCGCTGCCCTTCCCTCTCCTTCGCTTCCCTTCCCTCTCCTTCGCTGCCCTTCCCTCTCCTTCGCTTCTCTTCCCTCTCCTTCGCTGCCCTTCCCTCTCCTTCGCTGCCCTTCCCTCTCCTTCGCTTCCCTTCCCTCTCCTTCGCTGCCCTTCCCTCCTTCTGCCATTCCCTCTCCTTCCTGCCCTTCCTCTCCTTCCTTCTCTTCCCTCTCCTTCTTTCCTTCCCTCTCCTTCCTGTCCTTCCCTCTCCTTCGCTTCCTTCCTCTCCTTCCTTCTCTTCCCTCTCCTTCCTTTGCCCTTCCTCTCCTTCCTTCCTTCCCTCTCCTTCGCTTCCCTTCCCTCTCCTTCGCTGCCCTTCCCTCTCCTTCGCTGCCCTTCCCTCTCCTTCGCTGCCCTTCCCTCTCCTTCGCTGCCCTTCCCTCTCCTTCGCTTCTCTTCCCTGTCCATCGCTTCACTCCTTCAGTCCACTTTAATTTCTTTTCAGCCACTTTTTTCTTTCTCTACCCTTTGTTGCCCTACTCCTTCCTTCTCTTTCTTTCCTCTCACTTGCTTTCTTTCCCTTCTCTTCCTTTCCTTTTCTGTCACTTCATCGTCCTTCCCTTCCCTTCCTTTCCTTTCCTTTCCTTTCCTTTCTCTTCACAATCATTTACTAAACTTCCTTTCCCTTCAATTCCTTTCCCTTCCTTTCCTTTCTCTTCACAATCCTTTACTATACTTCCTTTCCCTTCAATTTCCCTCCCTTCCCTTCCTTTCCTTCACTTCTTTTACCTCCCCTTCCCTTTCCTTCCTTTCCTCTCTTCCCTTCAATTCCTTTCTGCTTCTTAACTTCCTCTTCCCTTTCATCACCCTTCTCTTCTCCTCCTTTATTTTCCTTCTTTTTCCTCCTTAATTCTGTTCTTCTTCCACTAAGGACCAAGGACGCTGAAGATGTGTTCACGTGATCGGCGTCTCTCTCTCTCTCTCTCTCTCTCTCTCTCTCTCTCTCTCTCTCTCTCTCTCTCTCTCTCTCTCTCTCTCTCTCTCTCTCTCTCTCAAACACATAGAGGCACGTAATAGTTTAACCGATAGCCTTTTCGCTCACTAAACGCTCATTAATCTGACGTCACAATAAGAAAAATAAACAGCAAAGAAACAATGATAAATAGAAGGTTAAGTACTCGGCTGCATAACCAGGAAGGGCGATTAGGTGAGTTACCGGGAGCGTCCTTCACTCATTCAGAATTCCCCAACACGGCTTCCGAAACGAGAGATCCTGTTTGTCTCACGTATTGACCTTCCCTGTACGATGACCTCCTTCTCAGCTGACCACGTTGCTAAAATCCCTGTATGTGGTTTATCTTCTCAGTTTACGGTGTTACTGAAACCCCTGGATGGAGTTTATCTGGAGTTTGAAAAAGGCGCTAAACTTGACCGTCGGAATTTTGGAGAGGAGAGGGGAGGGATAGGAAGGAAAGAAAAGGAAAGGAAAGGAAGGGTATAAAGAAGGGAAAGAAAAGGATGGGTGAGGTAGGGTATAGGAGGGATGGGAAGGAAAGAAAAGGAAAGGAAAAGTAAGAGAAGGGAAAGAAAATGTAGAGTAAGGTAAGGTATAGGAGGGAAGGGAAGGGAAATTTTGGGCTGCACTAAAATGTCTCTCGCCAACGTTGTTATATATGTGAAGATGGAACGAGGGATAGGAAGGAAAGAAAAGGAAAGGAAAAGTAAGAGAAGGGAAAGAAAAGGAAGGGTAAGGTAGGGTATAGAAGGGAAGGGAAGGGAAATTCTGGGCTACACTAAAATCTCTCTCGCCAACGTTGTTATGCGAGGATGGAACAAACTCCCCCGACGGACAATTCAGTGCAAAACGATGGATTCAAATATTTTTTTTAACAACAATGGAAAAAGCTCAAGGCCAAAACAACAAAACAAAATATAAACACAAACATAACTGTCACATTCACTAAGGCTGAGATGCAAGGTTTTGATGTCCGTCTGTCTGTCTGTCTGTCTGTCTCTCTCTCTTGCATATGTTCTCACCCTCATCCTCTTTATCTCCTCCTCTTCCCTCTTCCATACCCTCCCCCCACCCCTCCCTCCTCTCACCCCGCTCCACTTACCTTCCCTCACCTCCCCCCCCACCCCCCACCCCACCCCCTGTTGTCGGTGCAAGAAGAATGTGTGACGTGAGGGCGAACGATCGGGATATTGTTATGCAAAACGCCTCCCTTGTTTAAGAGGAAGAGGCCGCGGGGGAAGGCGAGGTAAAGCGACTCTTATTTGATGCTTTTTCCTCCCTTAACACCCCTCTTGCTCCTCTTGTTTCCTCTTACTTTGATGTTTCTCTAATACCTCTTTATTTTCCACTTTTTTTTCGTTCTTACTTTTTTTTATTTTTCGTTTTCCCACTTTTCTACTTTCCACTTTTTCTTCCCTTAACACCTCTTACTCCTCTTGTTTCCTCTTGATGTTTCTCTAATACCTCTTTTTTTCCACTTTTTTCCACACTCTTGACGTTTCATTTTAACATTCATTTTTTTCCCACATTTTCTTTCTACTTTTTTTTCCCTCTACACTTTTTGTTTCCTCTTTCCTCTTACTTTTTTTCCATTTATTTCTGACTCAGTATAGCAGTTTCCTCCCTCCCTTGATGCCTCTTAGTTCCTCTTGTTTCCTCTTGACATTTCTGATACCTCATTTTTCCACTTCTGACTCTTAAAATGACAGTTTCTCCCCAGCTCAACACCTCTTTTTTGTTCCTCTTCTTTCCTCTTGTTTTCTCTTGACATTTCTGATACCTCATTTTTCCACTTCTGACTCTTAAAATGACAGTTTCTCCCAGCTCAACACCTCTTTTTTGTTCCTCTTCTTTCCTCTTGTTTCCTCTTGACATTTCTGATACCTCATTTTTCCACTTCTGACTCTTAAAATGACAGTTTCTCCCAGCTCAACACCTCTTTTTTGTTCCTCTTCTTTCCCCTTGTTTTCTCTTGACTTCACGTTCCTTCAATACCTTCTTTTATAGTTTCATTCTCATTTCTATAACGTCTACATTTCTCCTCCTCCGCCTCCTCCTTCTCCTCTTAACTCCATCATTTCTCCTTTCCTCTCTCTCCCTCTCCCTCTCCCCCACCATCCCCTCTCCTCTACATTCTCACTCCCTGTCTACCCATCCCTGCCTCCCTTCCTTCCTCCTCTCGTTCCCATCTTCTCACACTCTTCTATGCCCTTCCTCCCCTTCCCTCCCCCCTCTTCTTCCCCATATGGCATAGGCACACAATTCACCCCTCTGCCCCTTCCCCCTTCTTTTCCCTCATTCCCATCTTCTTCCTATCACTATCACACCAAGCCCTTCTACACCCGTCCCCCCTCTTCTTCACCAAATGTCACAGCCACTCGGTTCACCCCTCTACCCCTTCCCCCTTCCTTTCCTCCATTCTCATCTTTTCCGTATCACTATCACACCAAGCCCTTCTACACCCATCCACCCTCTTCCCTCCCTCCCCTTCTTCACTATAGCTGTCATACTCACTCCCTGCTACCCCTCCCCCCCCCTTCTCCCCTCTAGACCTCTGAGGTGAAAACAGGTTGTTGTGTCGGCGCCCACAAAGGACCCTCTCCGATTGCCCTCCTTGATTTACTCTCTAAATACCTACCGGTGGCGGAGGGACCTCATTGGCAGTCTCAAATACAGGTGTGCGGGACTTCATCTCACGGGCAGGTAAGCGAGAGACCGACTGTCCCTTTCACTCCTCCTCCCTGGCGTACGGTCGTGGAGGGCATGGATAGCACCTGGATTTTTGCCTCTATGGTGGGTGTTACCTGGCCTGAGAGGGGAAGGAGTGAGGGGGAGGGGGGGAAGGGGACAGGTGAGTCTAATTTACCTATTGAACTACGGCAGCCACTTCAGAGGTCACGTGATTGCTTCCTCTCGAGTTTCAACGTCTATAGAATCTCATTTTTTGACCTAAGAAGGGAAGAGGGGGGCGGGGGGGAGGGGGGTTGGGGAGGGGGAGGGAGTAATTGTGGTGATGAGGTAAAGGTGGTGGTGGTGGTGGTGGTGATTGGTGTTATGAAGAGGTGTTGAGAGTGGAGGTGAAAGGTAGTGAGGGAGGGATGAGAGGGGTGATTCTTTCTCTCTTTCTTTCCCTCCCTCCCTCCCTCCTCTCTCTCCTCTTTCTCCCTATCTTCTTTCCTCTTCCTCCCTTCATTTTTTTTGTGGTATTGTTGTGTGGAATTTGGTTTAGGTAATACGAGAAGAAGAAGAAGAAGAAGAAGAAGAAGAAGAAGAAGAAGAAGAAGAAGAAAAAGAAGAAGAAAAAAAAGTTGTAAAGTAGGAGATATGGAAGATGAAGAAGACAAGGGGGAGGAGGTGAAGAGGGGGGAAGAAGAAAAAGGAGATGGGAAGAGGGAAAGGGGGGGGGGGGAGGTAGACTACACAGAACGAAAAGCAAAATCAGTGGAAGGGGGGCGGGAAGGGGAGGGAGAGGAAGGGAACATCCAGGAATGAGAACCAGGGGGGGAATTAAGGAAACTATACAGATCAAAAGTAAAGGGAAGGGGAGGGAGAGGGGAGGGGGAGGAGGAGGGGCACGTGAGAGGAAGGAGGAAGAGGAGAAGGAAGAGAAGGAGGAGGAGGAGGAGGTCTTCCCAGGTATAAGAAAAGGAAGGGGGAGGAAAAACGGAGGCGGGGATGGAAGGGGAGGTGGAGGAAAGGAAAGAGGGGGTGAGGGGGGGGCTGTACATGGACCCCCCCCACCCCCCCCACCCCTACACTGAAAGGAGATGGCAATTTCTTCGTAAAAAAAAAAGTATAATCTAATTTTCCCCGAACTCGCAGGTGTGAAAGTCTGACACACCTTGCCGGCGATGGTAGGACAGGTGATGAAATGGCCGCCAGGTGAGAGAGAGAGAGAGAGAGAGAGAGAGAGAGAGAGAGAGAGAGAGAGAGAGAGAGTAAAAGTGGTCCTTGAAATTTAGTCCATATTAGCAGTTCAAATTTTTGGTTACCATAAAATATGCAGAAAATTAGGAAAAAAGAATAAATGTAAAAATGCAATAACGAAAACAAAACAAAACAAAAAACGAAATATGGAATTATGGAAAAAAAAAATGTCCGGTTGTGAAAGAAAAAAAAGAAATATTATATTGTCAAAGTAATGGGAGATAAAGAAAAGAAAGAAATATCCCCTCCGCTCCTCTTGATTGCATTTCCCTCTTCCCTTCTCCTTCTTCTTCTCCCCTCTTCACCTCCTCCCCTTATCTTCATTTTCCATATCTCCTACTTTACAACTCTCCTTCCTTCTTCTTCTTCTTCTTCTTCTTCTTCTTCCCTTATCTTCATCTTCCATATCTTCTACTTTACAACTCTCTATCCTTCTTCTTCTTCTTCTTCTTCTTCTCCCCTCTTCACCTCCTCCCCTTACCTTCATCTTCCATATCTCCTATTTTACAACTCTATTTCTTCTTCTTCCTCATCTCGTATTACCCAAACCAAATTCCACAAAAAAAAAAAAAAAATGAAGGGAGGAAGAGGAAAGAAGATAGGGAAAAAGTGCCCAGAAAAGGGAGAATAAGAGCAAAAAGAACAAGAAATAAAGACGAATAGAAGAAAGGAGGAAAGGAAGGAGAAAGAAGCAAGTCACGATGAGAGAGAGAGAGAGAGAGAGAGAGAGAGAGAGAAAGAAGAGAAAGAAGAGAAGAAAGGAAGACAAAGAGAGCGAGAAACAGACACAGAAAGAGAGAGAGAGAGAGAGAGAGAGAGAGAGAGAGAGAGAGAGAGAGAGAGCCTGCATCAAGGGAGGAGAGTCAGGGAGCACAGAGCAGGGAGCAGAGAGCAGAGTCGTCCCCGGTAAGTTTCCGTGACTACCATTGTGTCCATAGCTAAGTGTGCCCAGAGCGGCGGAAGGGCGGGCAGGGCAACGCTGGGCTGACTGATGCTGGGGCTGAAAGGACGGGAAGGGACTGAAGGGGGCTGAACGGACTGAAGGGACGGGAAAGGACTGAAGGGGCTGAACGGACTGAAGGGACGGGAAGAGGAGAAGGGACGGGAAAGGACTGACGGGACGGGAAGAGGAGAAGGGACGGGAAAGGACTGAAGGGGCTGAACGGACTGAAGGGACGGGAAAGGACTGAAGGGGCTGAACGGACTGAACGGACCTAATCACCATCATACTAACCACCACCACCATCACCACCAAGACCACAGGAGGAGGAAGAGGAGGAGGAGGACGAAAGAAAGGAAGGAAAAGTGAGATAAGGGAATAAGGAAAATAAGGAGGAAGACTTAAGGAAGGAATTGTGGAAGAAAGGAAAAGGAAAAAACTACTAGGAAGACCACCACCACCACCACCACCACCACCCCCTCCACAATCACCACCTTTACCACCACCATCACCATCATC
Source organism: Eriocheir sinensis (assembly GCF_024679095.1). Taxonomy (NCBI): domain Eukaryota; kingdom Metazoa; phylum Arthropoda; class Malacostraca; order Decapoda; family Varunidae; genus Eriocheir; species Eriocheir sinensis. Next base: position 18,398,010 of record NC_066532.1, on the reverse strand, counting down.
ACCACACCCCCTCCCCCCTCCCCTTCCCTTCCTCCTTACTATCAGATATATCCCTTAACCTCTCTCTTGCTTCACCCCAGCCCCCTCTATTCAATCTCCCCACCCTTTAACTACGTCCCATTCCCCCATTCACCCTTTTCAACCCCCCCCCTCTACTTCCCCCTTCTATTAAACCTCCCCCCATTACACACTTCCCATCCCCTTTCACCCCTTTCAAAATCTTCCATTCTCCTTCCCCCTTCCATTCAACCTCCCCCCTATCACTCCTTTCCCTCCTCTCTACTTCCCCCTTCTATTAAACCTCCCCCCATTACACCCTTCCCATCCTCTTTCACCCCTTTCAAAATCTTCCATTCTCCTTCCCCCTTCCATTCAACCTCCCACCTATCACTCCTTTCCCTCCTCTCCTCCTTCCCCCTTTCAAAACCTCCCCTTCTCCTTCTCCCTTCTATCCCACCTTCCCCATCATACCATTCCCTCCCTTTCCTCCTTACCGTCCGCCCTCCCCTTCCCTTTCCCCCTTCCTCCCACCCATTTCAAACGAGTATCATCGCATTTATTAACCCTTCCACTATCACATTTGACCCCTCCACTATTGCATTCACCCATTTTAAACCTTTGACCAAAACAGACTAACATACTTTCTCTCAATATATCCAATTTATATTTTATTTTTAATCTCTTGCCTATTCAATTTCGCCTCAATTCGACAAACTTAACACAATACTGAATATATCTTTTTTTTTTAGGCACCCCCCTCTCCCCCTCCTCCTCCCCCATTGAAAAAAGAAAACGGGGTGTGTTGGATTTTTCCTTTTCGGGGGAAACTGAAATATTATTAAAAAAAGACACGTTATCGAGTGAGTGATCAGGTTTGAGTTTTTATTTTTTTTATTTCGATGTCTTTTTTTTTCGTATATTCTCGCTCGCAACGGAATAACAGGTTGGTAAAATGTTAAAATGTGTCCCTTGTTTGTATCACGAAGAGGAGGAGGAGGAGGAGGAGGAGGAAGAGAAGGAGGAGGAGGAAGAGAAGGAGGATATGAAGGAGGAAGAGAGAAACCGAAATGGGAAAGAAACAGAACACGACGAAGAAGAAGAAGAAAAAGAAGAAGAAGAAACAAGAAAGAAAAAGGAAGAACTGGAAAAGGGAGATGCATGATAAAGAGAAAAAAAACAATAAAGAAAAAGAAAAAGAAAAGGAAGAAGGAAAAAGCGTTAAAAAAAGATAGGAGGAGGAGGAGGAGGAGGAGAAATGAGGAAGGGAAGGAAAAATAGGGAGAAAACGTAGGCAAGAAAGAATAAAAGGTGGGAGAGGAAAAAGAAAGGAGGAGAAGGAGGAAGAGGAGGAGGAGGAGGAGAAGGAGAAGGAGGAAGAGGAGGAGGAGGAGGAGGTTTATGCCCGACGTTAAGGGGAAAAAAAAGAAAACAAATATAGACTCATTAGTGGGTCATTAGAGAGAGAGAGAGAGAGAGAGAGAGAGAGAGAAACTAGGACAGACAGACAGACAGACAGAGATCGAAATAGTGATAATAGAAGAAAATTACTCTCTCTCTCTCTCTCTCTCTCTCTCTCTCTCTCTCTCTCTCTCTCTCTCTCTCTCTCTCTCTCCTTCCCTTCTTCCTTTCTTCTTTCTTTTCGATTTTTCTTCCCATCTTTCTTCCCTTTCCCCATTTCCTATATTCCTCTTCCTTCTCTTCTTTATTCCCTCTTCTTCTTTTTTTTCTTATTCCCTTTCTATCTATCTTTCTTCCTATTCCTCACTTCTTCCTCCACCTTCCCTATCATTATCTTTTCACTCCTCCTCCTCCTCCTCCTCCACCTCCTCCTCCTTTCTCTTCTCTTCCTCCACATTTCCTTCTTCCTATTCTTCACTTCTTCCTCCACCTTCCCTATCATTATCTTTTCACTCCTCCTCCTCCTCCTCCTCCACCTCCTCCTCCTTTCTCTTCTCTTCCTCCACATTTCCTTCTTCCTATCCCTCCCTTCCACCCCTCCATCCTTCTTTTCTTTCCCACTTCTCTCTTTTTTATCCCTCCTCCTCCTCCTCTTCCTCCTCCTCCTCCTCCTCCTCCTCCTCCTCCTCCTCTTCCCCCTCCTCCCCCCCCCCAGTTAGGGTCATCAGAACAGCTCTCAGGGCCACTAAATATTGAATCAGGTCACAGGTCAGAGAGAGAGAGAGAGAGAGAGAGAGAGAGAGAGAGAGAGAGAGATCAAAACAAATTAAGCGTATGGAGTTGATAAAGAAGGTAAAGAAATTATTGTCTTTTTTTTTTCTTTTCTTTATTTTGCACTTCTTTTCTTTCTATCTTAATTTCCTTTTTTAATTTATTTCTCTCTCTATTTCCTTCTTTCTTTCGTTTTTCATTATGCTTTTTTCCCCTCTTGTTTTTTTTCTTTATTTTTTTTTATTTTCCTTCCTTCTTTCTTCTCCTTCTATTTTCTTTCTTTACATATTTCATTATTTTCTCCTTTTTTCATTCTTTACTTCCTTCTTTCTAAGTCTACGAATCTACTATCTATCTATCTATCTATCTATCTATCTACCTGTCTATCTAATAATTTGCTTCCCAATTTACCTATTTACCTATCTACCTATAACCTATGACCCCCACCCTTACCTTAACCTACCTATCTATCTATCTATCTATCTATCTATCAATTTACTTAACTATCTTTCTCTCTACAAACATCTTCATTTTATCCTTCATCTATCCATTTATCTTTCAACCTATTTATCTATTCCATCTATTTCAATCTATTTAATCCTTTTCACAATAGTTCTATGGTTAGCGGACTTCTTTGTTTCTTTGTTTGTTTGTTTGTTTTTGTCTTTGAACTGCTTATATAATGTAACAAATTTAATATATTCAATCTATTTCAAGCTATTCCATTTTTTCTTTCCATTTAATCTTTTTATTGTGTTTCTATCTACTTCAATCTATCATCTATCTGAACATCTATCTCCCTCCCTTTCAACATCGATCAGTATCTTTTTGCCTTCCAGTCATATCTCTACAATCTTTTTTTTTTAGTATTTCAGTTTATCTTCAATTCAATTCATTCCATCCTTTCTTCTATTTCCATCTACTTCATTCTGTGTTATTTATCTCTTCTTTATTTAACCTTTCAATCTTTTCTAATTTATCTTTCTTTAATTTAATATTTTCTTTTATTATTACATCTCTTCTTTCTATTTTAATCTATCATCTACTCACCCTTTTTATTTACCTTTCAACCTATCTTCCTTTCAAACTCCCTCAATCCATCTACCTTTCTACCCTTCAGCACCTTTCCCACATCATCACCATCATCTTCTTCTTTATTTAAACTTTCAATCTTTTCTAATTTATCTTTCTTCAGTTTAATATTTTCTTCTATTAATTCCATCGCTTCTTCCTATTTCAATCTATCATCTACTCACCCTTTTTATTTACCTTTCAAACTCCCTCGATCAATCTACTTTTCTATCCTTCAACACCTTTCCCACAACATCACCATCATCACTATCATCATCATCATCATCACCACCTTGCGAGGGTTTGGACGGCCGTGACTCTCAAGGACGGACAAGGACAGACAGATAGACACGGACACTGCAGGTGGATATGCTCTATCGTTATCAGGTTGGGACGGTGCACAGGTGTAAGGAGATACCTGTGTGCGTGTGTGTGTGTGTGTGTGTGTGTGTGTGTGTGTGTGTGTGTGTGTGTGTGTGTGTGTGTGTGTGTGTGTTATGAGAGGAAGAGGAGGGAAGACAGGACGAAGAGGGAGGGATGAAAGGAGGGAGGGGAGAGAGGAGTGGAAGAAGGGAGAAGAGAAGAGAAAGGAAAGGGAGGAAAAGGAAGGGAAGGGAGAGGAAGAGAGCAAAGGAGAGGAAAGGAATAAAGGAACGTGAAGAGAGAGAGAGAGAGAGAGAGAGAGAGAGAGAGAGAGAGAGAGAGAGAGAGAGAGAGAGAGAGAGAGTAAGGCAAGGCAAGGCAAGGCAAGGTAAGGTAAGGTAAGGTAAGGTAAGTTAGGTTAGGTTACAGCGTAGAACATATAGGGTGCAGGAGGTTGTGGTGGAGGTGGTGGTGGTGATGATGAAGATGGCAGAAGAAGTGGAGGTGGAGATGATCAAGGTAGTGGTGGAAAGGTGGAGATGGTGGTGATGGTAAAACTAATGATGGTGGTGGTGGTGGTGGTGGAGGTGGAGGTGGAGGTGGTGGTGGTGGGTGTGGTGGTGGTGGTGGTGGTGGAGGGGCTTATCTCAAACTGGTGTAGGAGGGCAAGGGTCAAAGGTCACCTGGAGATAATGAGAGGGGGGAGGAGGAGGAGAAGGGGGGAGGGGCAGGGCAGGGCAGGTAGAGTACACAGGTAAGATACATAATCATAACCTTACCTGGATGGCTACCTGTATATACTCCAATTAAGGTATACCTGTTCTGTTCACCTTTTTATTTTATTTTATTTTATTTATTTATTTTTGTGTGTGTGCAAGTCTCTCTCTCTCTCTCTCTCTCTCTCTCTCTCTCTCTCTCTCTCTCTCTCTCTCTCTCTCTCTCTCTCTCTCTCTCTCTCTCTCTCTCTCTCTCTCTCTCACTATCTCCCTTCTCCATCTTTTACTGTCTTCTCCCTTCTTCTCTCCATCTTGCTCTCATTAATCTCCCTTCTCCCTTTTCTCCCTTATCTCTCTCTCTCCCTTTCTTTTTTTCACGCTGTCTCTCCTTTTTCTTACATCTTTTATCATCTTCTCTCTCCTTCCTCCTTCCTTCTCTCCCTTTTCCTCTCATTCCTTTCTCTTCCCCCTTTCTCCCAATATATCTCTCTCCCTTTCTTCTTCCACCCCATCTTTACTCTTTCTCGCAGCCTCTTCCATCTTTGCACTCCTCCTCCTCCTCCTCCTCCTCTCCGCCTTCTTCCCTTGCAGCCAAAAATCATCTTAACCTCACCCAGCATCAGCCACTCATTAGACAGGGCAAGATTACAAGCTGGCTCCCCTCAAACCCAGGTAAGGAAGATGCAATTAGTGGCGACGATGCACCAGGTAACTCCTACGCAACGCAAGACCTCCACGCCCACCTGTCAACCCGAGAGACCCGCCCTTCCTGCACCGGTGAGGCTTAGCACGTTCTTGGCCCTTAAGGTTAATTGTAGGGAAGGTTGGTTGACAGGTAACGAGGTTGCCAGTTTCTCATTCCCAGCAGCTTCCGTTCAAAGGTGAAGAGTGATTGACAGCTCATGAAGGCAAGGTAAAGATGGTGATTTGGTTTCTGTGCCACGCCCCGAACCACCGTCTCTGCCCTTCGCTACCCTGGCGCTCTGGTTCTTGCCCCCGACTCGTGTTCTGCTGGTCCAGGTTCGATTCTAAATGTGATACTGAGGTGGGGAAAGAGGGATTTTTTTTTAACGCCCATACCAACCACTACCAGCCTGTCTTTGCCCTGCCCTACCCTGGCGCTCCGGTTCTTGCCCCCGATTCGTGTTCTGCTGGTCCGGGTTCGATTCTAAATGTGATACTGAGGTGGGGAGAGAGTTTTTTTTTTTTTTTAACGCACCGACCAACCCCTACCAGCCAGTCTCTGCCCTTCCCTACCCTGGCGCTCTGGTTCTTGCCCTCGACTCGTGTTTGGCTGGTCCGGGTTCGATTCTAAATGTGATACTGAGGTGGGGAGAGAGGGATTTTTTTTTTTTTAACGCACCGACCAACCACCACCAGCCTGTCTCTGCCCTTCCCTACCCTGGCGCTCCGGTTCATGCCCCCGATTCGTGTTTGGCTGGTCCGGGTTCGATTCTAAATGTGATACTGAGGTGGGGAGAGAGGGTTTTTTTTTTTAACGCACCGACCAACCACTGCCAGCCTGTCTCTGCCCTGCCCTACCCTGGCGCTGCGGTTTATGCCCCCGACTCGTGTTTGGCTGGTCCGGGTTCGATTCTAAATGTGATACTGAAGTCGTGAAAGGTGAAAGAGCTTGTAATTTTACCCATTCCTTCCTTACCTACGCCACCCTTTCCTTCTCTCTCTGCCCTTCCTTCCCTCCACCCTAACCTTCCACCCCTTCCTTGCCAATACCATACCCTGCATATCTACCCTGCCTCACCCATACCCATCCATCTACACCCATACTAAACCCATACCCAACCTAACCCACTTCTATCTGACCCACACCATTCTCCCCCATCCTATCCCCTCCACCCTCCCTTCACTTACCCAATACCCAACCCATCCCCCTTACCCATCCTCACTCACCATACCCACGACCCACCCTCACCCTTCTCATCCACCCACCCATCACCCAGCTCTATCCCCCCTTCCTCCCCTCCCTCCCCGCCACGCCCACAACATAACCTAGCCTGCACCTGGGTCTAATTAACATAGGTAGGGACGAGCGAGCGTGACTCACGAACACACTAACGGCAAAGTCGCCTCCCACAGCGAACACGATCCCGGTCACGTGACGAGGCCGCTAAAGAAGGACGAGAGGAGTGGTGGGTTGGTTGGCGCCGCGGTTCGTGCCCTCGACTCGTGTGTGTGGTGTCCCGGGTTCGAGTTTGTTGAGGTTTGTGTGATGTTAAAGTAACGTTCAAGGGATAGATATGAAGTTTGAGGTGTTGATGTTGTTTTTTGTTATTGTTGTTGTTATTATTATTATTATTATTATTATTATTAGTAGTAGTAGTAGTAGTAGTAGTAGCAGTAGTAGTATTAGTATTAGTATTAGTAGTAGTAGTATCACTGTTGTTATTGTTGTTGTTGTTGTTGTTGTTGAAATAGATGAACATTTGAAATAAGAACTAATTATGTTGTATTTATTTTTTATTGGTAACAGTTAACCCCAAGAGAAGAAATAATTAAAAAGATAAAGATAGACTGATGTAGATAGATTAAAACAGACAGATGTATAAAAGGAGAGAGAGAGAGACAAATACACACACACACACACACACACACACACACACACACACACACACACACACACACACACACACTCCCTTCCCACAAACACACACACACTCCCCTACTCCCCCCTCACCCTCCCCACCCCACCCCTTTCCTCCCCTTACACACACTTATACGTCAGAATCAGATCATAGGGTTGCGACACAAGGAAATATCAACACATTCAAAGCCCTTTTTTTTTTTATCTCCCCTACACCCCTCTCCCCCCCCTCCCCCCAGATGCAGAGAGACAAACAGAACTCCCCTCAATCCAGTTATCTCCCCCCCCCCCCCCCGGTTTCTTCATCTTCATCTCTATCTTCCTCTTTTTTTTTATTTCTTTATCGCTCCGAGCATCAAAAGAGCGCACGCGGGTTCGTCTACGCGTGTGTTTTCGGCGGCGCCTCCACCTCGTCGTGTTGTGTCGAGGGGCGTCTTCAAACGGTAAATTCCCGCAGCCAGGTGAAGGTTGACGACGGTAAAGGTGTGAAAACAGAGAGGTGTGCAAAGGTATGGGAATGCGTGACAGTGAGATTGAGAGAGATACAGAGAGAAACAGAGAGATAGTAAGATATTTAGTAGGAGAGAAGTAAGATAGAGAAATACATAGACAGTAAGATATTTGAGACAGTGGACAGGTGTGGCAAGGTATGGGAATGCGTGACAGCGAGATTGAGAGATAGAGAGAGAGAAACAGAGAGATAGTAAGATATTTAGTAAGAGAGTAGGTAGGATAGTGAGAGAAATAGATAGATAGTATAATATTTAGTAGGAGACAGTAGTAAGATAGTAAGACAGTGAGATAGATATAGACAGTAAGATAGACAGTATGATAGACAATTTGTGTGTGTGAATTGTAGATAGATATAAAGAAATAGATAGAGAAGTGAGAGATATAGAGAGATAGTAAGATATTTAATAGGATAGTAGGATAGATATAGACAGTAAGATAGACGGTATGATAGACAATGTGTGTGTGTGTGTGTGTGTGTGTGTGTGTGTGTGTGTGTGTGAATTATAGATAGAGAGATAAAGAAATAGATATAGAAGTGAGAGAAATAGATAGATAGTAAGATATTCAATAGGATAGTAGAATAGATATAGACAGTAAGATAGACAGTATGATAGACAATTTGTGTGAGTGAATTATAGACAGAGAGATAAAGAAATAGATAGAGAAGTGAGAGAAATAAATAGATAGTACGATATTTAGTAAGATAGTAGGATAGTAGGATAGGAAATAGGCAGTATGATAGACAATTTGTGTGAGTGAATTATAGATAGAGAGATAAGGAGATAGATACAGAAGTGAAAGAATATATCAATCCCAATACAAACATATATACGGTACGGGGTTGATTGACACAGAGGTGAATAGATAAACAAAGAAAAATATAAGTTAATGGTAAACTAAGAAATAATGAATGTAGTTACTTTACCTGGCGAAGAGGTCTGCGTGTGAGGGTGCTAATTAAGGACTCAAGTACACCTGTCCTTACCTGTGGGGGGGAGAGAGAGATGCAATTAGAACCTTTGTAGAGGATCAGAAACGATTATTATTATTATTATTATTATTATTATTATTATTATTATTACTACTACTACTACTACTACTACTACTACTACTACTACTACTACTACTACTACTACTATTGCTATATTCGAGGCCATTATTCTTATCGGTATTCTCTCTCTCTCTCTCTCTCTCGACAATCCGTTCATATTTTTAATCGCATGGACCTCGTTTGCCTCTAAATTATTGTGTCGCATTTAAAGTCAACCCGTTTATTTGTTTTATGAGATTCCGGCGCCACACACACACACACACACACACACACACACACACACACACACACGAGTCAATACTTTATGTCAACGTTTGTGGTTTGGTTTTGATATTGAAGGAAGTGAGGAAGGAAGGAAGGAAGGAAGGGAGATGGGAAGGAAGGAAGGAAGGGAAAGAAGGAAGGACAGAAGGGAGATGGGAAGGAAGGAAGGAAGGAAGAAAGGAAGGAAAATGGGAAGGAAGGAAGGAAGGAAAATGGGAAGGAGAGAAGTAAGGGAATGAAGGGAGGAAGGAAGTAAGGGAAGAGAAGGAAAGAAAATGACCAAAGAAGGAAAAGAATGAATGAAAAAAACAATGAAAGAAGGAACGAAGATAGAAAAGAAGAAAGTAGGAAGACAAAGAATGAAAGAAAGAAAAGATGGGGAGAAAACAGAAAAAGAAACAAAAAAGAAGAAGAAAACAAAACAAAAACTTATCATCGTTCCTTCTAGTTTTATATCCTCCTCCTCCTCCTCCTCCTCCCTTTTATTCTCTCCCTCACAACCTGTTAACCATATACTCTTCTCAGCCCTCCCCTCCTCCTCCTCCTCCTCCTCCTCCTCTTAGAACTCAGAACCATTCATCAATCAAAGACGACAAACAATCTGACTCCTATATACCCCCCCCCCCTCTCTCTCTCTCTCTCTCTCTCTCTCTCACCGCGGAAAACAAGAGAGCGAGTGCGAGAGAGAGAGAGAGAGAGAGAGAGAGAGAGAGAGAGAGAGAGAGAGAGAGAGAGAGAGAGAGAGAGAGAGAGAGAGAGAGAGAGAGAAATAGTGTTCCGCGTCATAAGGGCACGCTCCCAATTTGCATACACACACACACACACCCACACACACACACACACACACACACACACACACACACACACACACACACACACCTGCCTGTGTCACACCTTGAAAACGAGAGAAAAAAAAATAAAGCGGGAGGGAGAGAGAGAGAGAGAGAGAGAGGGGGGAGGCGTCTAGAGATCGCGTATTATTTCTCACCTGTCTCCCTCCCCTACCCCCACCCCCACCCTCGCTGCATAGGCCTCTCTCACTCTCTCTCCCGCCCCTTAAGGCATAAATAAGAGGTGTTTTAGTATTCTATTTAGGCTGAGATTGAGAGGGAAAGAAGATGGGGTGGGGGGGAGGGGGGAGGGGGGTTAGGGAGGGGTTTGGGGGGTTATGGAGGGGGGAGGGGGAGGAGGAACGTATGTATGTAGATAAGGTGTTTGTGTGTGTGTGTGTGTGTGTGTGTGTGTGTGTGTGTGTGTGTGTGTGTGTGTGTGTGTGTGTGTGTGTGTGTGTGTGTTTTCTTTTACTTGAACAAGAACCCAAAGAAAAACAAACTTAGAAACAAAAAAAAACTAAGACAAAGAGAAACAAAGTAAAACAGAACAAAAAAGAAATAAACAAACTTAGAGAAAAAAATAAAAACAAACAAAGACAAAAAAAATAAAGACAAAGAAAAACAAACATAAAATAAAGAAAACAAACTTAAAGAAAATCAAACCTAACAAAGAAACACGAAAATGAAAGACAAAGAAAAACAAACTTCAAGAAAATCAAACTTAACAAAGAAACACAAAAATGAAAGACAAAGAAAAACAAACATGAATCCAAAGCAAAACAAAATCAAAACAAAAGAAAAA
>NC_066532.1:18372626-18380126 GCF_024679095.1 Eriocheir sinensis | reverse complement strand
AAGGGAAGGGAAAAAAAGAGAAAGAAGGAAGGAATGAACGAAAGGGTAAAGGAAGGGAAGAAAGAGAGGAAAGAGGAAAGGAAGAGAGAAGAAGGAAGGGGGGAAGGTAAAGGAAGGAAGAGAAGGAAGGAAGGAAAGGAGGGAGGAAACAATGAAGGGAAATGAAGGAAATAACTCAGGAGAAATACAAATGACAAAAAAAAAATAAAGAAGGGAAGGAGTAAAGAAAATAAGGGAGGAAGGAAGGAAGGAAAGAGGGAAGGTAGGATAGAATGAAGGAAGGAGCGAACAAAAGAAATGGAACAGGATAAGAATACAAATCACATAATAAAGTAAAATAAAACAAAAGAAGGAATAAAAAAGGAAGGAAGAAATCGAAGGAAGGAAGAAAAGGGAAGAAAGAAAGAAGTGAAGAAAGGAAGAAAAAAACAGACAACAATAGATGAGTTAAAGAAATATAATAATGAAAGAAGTAAAAGGAAGGAAGGAAGGAAGGAAGAAAAGAAGGAAAAGAAGGAAGAGTAAGGAAGGAAGGAATATATGAAGGAAATATAAAAAAAAACAATACATATACGAAAGAAGTAAAGGAAGGAAGGAAGGAAGGAAGAAAAGAAAGAAAAGAAGGAAGAGAAAGGAAGGAAGGGACATATGAAGGGAAAAAAAATACATATACGAAAGAAGTAAAGGAAGGAAAGAAGAAAGGAAGAAAGAAAGAAGGAAGAAAGGAAAGAGAGAAAAGAAGGAAGAGTAAGGAAGGAAGGGACATAATATGAAGGAAATATATAAAAAAAATACAAATAAGAAAGAAGTTAAAGGAACGAAGGAAAGAAGGAAGAAAGAAAGAAGGAAGAAAGGAAAGAGATAAAAAAAGGAAGAGTAAGGAAGGAGGGAACATATGAAGGAAATATATAAAAAAATACGAAAGAAATTGAAGGAAGGAAGGAAGGAAGGAAGGAAGGAAGGACAGCCACACTCCACGTCGATGCCCTGTCAATGGCAAGAGAAAAACCGTTAATCTTCCTGAAACGTGTACGATACAGGAGGAGGAGGAGGGGGGGGAGGAGGAGGAGGAGAGGAGGGGCGAGAGAGAAAAGAGTTGTGTTGAAGTGCAGTGGAAGTGATGGAGAGGAGGAGGAGGAGGAGGAGGAAAAGAATGAGGTGAGAGGAGGAGGAGGAGGAGGAGGAGGAGGAGGAAAAGAATGAGGTGAGAGGAGGAGGAAAGGAGGAAACGAGAAACGGGTGCATTGAGAGAGAGAGAGAGAGAGAGAGAGAGAGAGAGAGAGAGAGAGAGAGAGAGAGAGAGAGAGAGAGAGAGAGAGAGAGAGAGAGAGAGAGGACTAAATAGCAAAAAGGGAATGGAAGGGAAGGAAAGGAAAGGAAAGAAAAGGGAAGGGAAAGGAAGGAAAGGAAAGGAAAGAAAAGGGAAGAGAAGGGAAGGGAAGCAAAACAAAGTAAAGGAAAAGGAATAGAAGAGAAGGGAGGGGAAGAGAAGGAAAGAAAAGGAAGGGAAGGGAAGAGAAGGAAAGAGAATGGAATGGAAGGGAAGCAAAACAAAGTAAAGGAATTGAAGGAGAAGAGAAGGGAGGGGAAGAGAAGGAAAGAAAAGGAAGGGAAGGGAAGATAAGAAAAGAGAATGGAAGGGAAGCAAAACAAATGAAAAGGAAAGGGAAGAGAAGAGAAGGGGGGGGAGAACTAAGGAGCTAAAGGGATGCAAGAGAGAGAGAAAAAAAAGAGGAAAATTTAAACACTTGAGCGGTGAATAAATTGAATAATAAATGAGTTTGATTTCTAGAAGTGCAGAGACGAGAGGGAGATGAGAGGGGAATAAACAAAGGAGGAGGAGGAGGAGGAGGAGGAGGAGGAGGAGTGTGACAGGAGGGAGATAAATATATATAAGCCCTTCTGTGTGTGTGTGTGTGTGTGTGTGTGTGTGTGTGTGTGTGTGAATTTTTACCACAACGATCAAGAGGAGACAAAAAAGAGGAACCAAAGAGGGGAAGATAAGAGGCGATTTAGTATTAATTTCAAGAGTACGAAGAGGAAAGAGGAGGAAGAGGAGGAGGAGGAAGGGAGAGAGGATGCAGTTTATAAAAAGGAAGAGAAGAAGAGAGATAAAAATGCAGAGAGGAGAAGAGAAAGGGAGAGAAGGGAAAGAAGAGGAAGAGGAGAGAAAGAGGAGGAGGATGAAGAGGAGGAGGAAGAGGGAGAGGATGCAGTTTATAAGGAGGAAGAGAAGAGAGAGATAAAGATGTAGAGAGAGAGGAGAAGAAGGGAAAAGGGAAAGAAGAGAAAGAAGAGGAAGAGGAGAGAAAGAGGAAGAGGGAAGGAAGAAAGAGGTTGATGAAGAGAGAAAGAAAGGTATTAGGAGAGAGAGAGAGAGAGAGAGAGAGAGAGAGAGAGAGAGAGAGAGAGAGAGAGAGAGAGAGAGAGAGAGAGAGAGAGAGCCTGACTTTTAATCTCCAATCAGAATAATAAGAAATATGGGATCTTTTTTTTTTTTCTTTTTTCCCTTTTCCCTCTTTTATTCTTTTTATCCCTCCTCCCTTTTCCCTTTAAAGATGGAGACACAATAGATTCGGCGCCCACAAAAATTACCTCCCCCTACCCCCCTTTCCTCCTCCTCCTCCTCCCAGAAAACCTTAGTAAAAATCAGCTGAAGGGAGGAGGAGGAGGAGGAGGAGGAGGAGGAGGAGGAAGAGGAGGAGGAGGAGGAGGAGGGAAGAGAGGACAAAAGCCACGCCTACTTCTTCTTCTTCTCCTCCTCCTCCTCCTCCTCCTCCTCTTCCTCCTTCATTATCACCCTCTTCTTCAACCTGAGAGAGAGAGAGAGAGAGAGAGAGAGAGAGAGAGAGAGAGAGAGAGAGAGAGAGAGAGAGAGAGAGAGAGAGAGAGAGAGAGAGAGAGAGAGAGAGAGAGAGAGAGAGAGAAAGAAATACAGAAAAGAAGAAAGAGAGCAGGAATGAGAGAGAGAGAGAGAGAGAGAGAGAGAGAGAGAGAGAGAGAGAGAGAGAGAGAGAGAGAGAGAGAGAGAGAGAGAGAGAGAGAGAGAGAGAGAGAGAGAGAGGTGTGTGTGGGTGGCGGGGAGAGAGAGGAGAGAAGAAAAGAGGAGAGGAGAAAAGAGTGGAGAGGAAGAGGAGGAGGAGGAAGAGGAAGAGGAGGAGGTGGAAGGAAGGGAGGGAGGGGGAGGTATATTGTTCACGTCAATAATCAGGCAAGGAGGAGGAGGAGGAGGAGGAGGAGGAGGAGGAGGAGGAGGAGGAGGAGGAGGAGGAGGAGGAAAGGGCAGGCAAGAAAAGAAGGGAAGGTAGGAAGCAATGCAGGTAAAAAAAAAGAAGAAAAAGAAGAAAAAAGAAGAAAAAGGGAAGAGAGGAAGAAAGAAGAAGGGAAGCAGAGAGGGTGGATGAGAATGGGGGCAAAGGATAGACGAAAAAAAAAACGAAGACAGGGAAGAGAAGAAAGGGAAGAAAACAGGAGAAAGAGAAGAGAGGAAGAGAAAGGAGAAAAAGAGAAGAAAAGGAGAAAAAGGAGAAATCAGAGAAGAAAGAAGGGGGCGGCGGAGAGGGAAAAGGGAGGGGGGCGGTGGAGGAGAGGGGAAGAAGAGGGGAAGAAGGGGGGGGCGTGTTCAACCCTTCCCCCCCTTCATATTTCCGAGGCTCCCCATTGGTTAAGACGGGCCGAGGGTGAGGAGTTGGCCCGCCCTTGAGGTCCAGCCGCCAGTAGGGTTCGAACGTGGGCGGGGCTTGCGGGGGGCGGGAGGCTCGACCAGGGACCCACGCGCCCCCCCCTCCGCCCCCCTGCTTCGCCTATGCAGCTCCTGACGGGGGGCTCCTCCTGCGGCCTCGAGCACAATGGTAGCGTGTGTGTGTGTGTGTGTGTGTGTGTGTGTGTGTGTGTGAGGGGGAAGGGAAAAGGGTGTGTGGGGGATGGTGTGTGTGTGTGTGTGTGTGTGTGTGTGTGTGTGTGTGTGTTTCATCACCACTATCATCAACATCATCATTTTTAATACTAACATCATGACCATTTAACTATTTTTTTTCTTTATTTTATCTTTTGTTTCTTTATTCCTTCCTTCCTTCCTTCCTTCACACTCCTTCTGTCTGTAATTTATCCACAACTCTTTCTCTCTTTCTTTATCTTGTTCTTTCATTTCGTCATTCCTTACTTCTTTACTCTATTCATTCTTCTTTCTTTCTCTTATTCCTTCTCTCTCTCTCTCTCTCTGTGTATCTGTTTCTCATTATATATCACCTGCATACGTGTGTGTGTGTGTGTGTGTGTGTGTGTGTGTATGTGTGTGTGTGTGTGTGTGTGTGACGTGGAATGGTGGAATGCAGGATGTGGAGGTGGCTGTGCTTTTGTAAGGACTAGGAGGATGAGGAGGAGGATGAGGAGAAGCAGGAAGAGGAGGAGGAGGAGGAGGAGGAGGAATATGCAAGCGATGACACAAGAAAAGAATTAAAAAGAGGAAGAAAAAAAACAAAAAAACTCAAGATATTTACTTTGGATGAAAACGCAGAACACGACGAGAGAGAGAGAGAGAGAGAGAGAGAGAGAGAGAGAGAGAGAGAGAGAGAGAGAGAGAGAGAGAGAGAGAGAGAGAGAGAGAGAGAGAGAGAGAGAGAGAGAGTGGGGGGGGCGGGGGGGGAGTTACCTAGCGGGCCTCCTCAAGTCACCTGTTATAATGACGGGCAGGTGTGCGTCGGAAGGAGGAGGAGGAGGAGGAGGAGGAGGAGGAGGAGGAGATGGAGGACGGCGACAAAGAAAAAGAAGAAGAAAACGAAGAAACAAGAGAAGGAAATGAAGATGAAGAAAAAGAGGAGGAAGATGATGACGATGAAGAAGAAGAACAAGAAGAAGAAGAAGAAGAAGAAGAAGAAGAAGAAGACAAGACCAAGTAGAACAAGAATTAAAACTTACGAAATTAAAACCAAGATAAGAATAAGCTTTAATAAGAGGGATATCAATAACGTTCTGAAGGTAAGAGAATCGGGTAGGACACGTAGTTATGGGTTTAAACTGGCTAAGCTCAGATTCAACAAGGACACAGGCAGGAACTGGTTTACTAATAGAGTGGTGGATGAGTGGAACAGGCTGGGCAGTCATGAGGTGAGCGCCATTACGAGAGATACAGTAAAAAAATGATTAGATAAGCTTATGGATAGTGGTGTTAGGCGGGGTTAGGTTCACAGGAGCTGCCTTGTATGGACCTACCGGCCTTTTGCAGACTCCTTGCGTTATTATGTTCGAAGAAGAAGAAGAAGGTAAGTTGTTGATAGGTGGTTTAACATGTTGATTTAAACCTAACCTAACCTAACCTAACTAACCTAACCTAACATAGCCTAACATAGCCAAACCTAACCTAACCTAACCTAATCTAACTAACCTAACCTAACTAACCTAACCTAACCTAACTTAACTAACCTAACCTAACCTAACTATCTAACCCAACCTAACCTAACTAGCCAAACCTAACCTAACCTAACTAGCCAAATCTAACCTAACCTAACCTAATCTAATCTTAACCTAACAACCTAACCTAACTAGCCAAACCTAACCTAACCTAACTAACCTCACCTAACCTAACAACCTAACCTAACCTAACCTAACCTAACTATCCTAACCCAACCTAGCCTAACAACCAAACCTAACCTAACTTAACTAACCTAACTAATTAATCTAACCTAACTAACCACTAGCCTTCTAACTAACCAAACCTAACCTAACTTAACTAAGCTAACTAATTAATCTAACCTAACTAACCACTAACCTTCTAACTAACTCACTAACTAGACAGACAGGCAAACAGAAAGAAAGCATATAGACAGACAGAAACACACACACACACACACACACACACACACACACACACACACACACACACACACACACACACACAGGTAGGTACAGGTGAGTGAGTGTAATATTTTCCTTGCATGTACCGAACTTTTCAATACCGACAATTCCAACATATATATATATTTTTTTTTTTCAATTTCTTTTTTCCTCCATCTTTTTTTCACTTTCCACTGGTCCGACGTATCTCTGTTTACGATCTTGTTCTGCAAAACGAAGAGAGAGAGAGAGAGAGAGAGAGAGAGAGAGAGAGAGAGAGAGAGAGAGAGAGAGAGAGAGAGAGAGAGAGAGAGAGAGAGAGAGAGAGAGAGAGAGAGAGAGAGAGAGAGAGAATATATGGTGATACTACAGAAATGAAATATATATAAAAAAAAGATGAAAAGAAAAGGTTTGAGAGAAAATTAGGATACAAGAAAATAAGAAAGGAAGATGAAAGGGTTGAGAGAGAGAGAGAGAGAGAGAGAGAGAGAGAGAGAGAGAGAGAGAGAGAGAGAGAGAGAGAGAGAGAGAGAGAGAGAGAGAGAGAGAGAGAGAGAGAGAGAGAGAGAGAGAGAGAGAAAGTGTGACGCTTAAGAAAAAGAAAAAAAAAGGCTAAATAAGGTGAAAAAAGGGCAAAATATGGAAATAAAAAAGAAAAGAAAAATAAGAAAAACACGAAAGAGGAGAAAAAGAAAAAGAAAGGAAAACGAAAAGAAAAAAGAAAACACGAAAAAGGAGAAAAGAAAAAGAAGGGAAAACGAAAAGAAAAAAAAAATATAAAAGGAAAAGAAAGAAAAAAAAAATGAACGTGGGAAGGAACGCGCAACGACACATGAATTCGCACAACACGAGGCAATAAAGTGTGAAAGGAGGGGGGGGGGGGGAGGGGGAGGGGGAGGGAGAGGAAGGGGGAGGGGGAGGGGGAGGGGGCGTTCTCTCCCTCTCTCTCCCTCCTACCTCCCTCCCTTTCCCCCCTAACATTTTTCAGGACTCAGCGTGAGGGCGAAGGAATTTGGGGAAGGAAGAAAAGGAGGAGGAAGAGGAAGAAGAGGAGGAGGAGGAGGAGGGAGGAGGAAAAAGAAGGTTAAAGAAGAAGGAGGAGGAGGAGGAGGAGGAGGAGGAGGAAGGAGGAAAAAGAAGGTTAAAGAAGGAGGAGGAGGAGGAAACATGGAAACACGGAAATGCAGGCAACAACAACAACAAAAACAAGGTTGCCCGCTCTGTGACTTAATCTGCTGGACATAAATCTTCCTCCTCTTCTTCCTCTTCTCTTCCTCCTCTGTTATTTGCCTTCTCTTCTACTTCATTCATTTACTTATCTGTTGTTTTGTCATTTGTTCTGTCTGTCTTCGTTACTTACGGCTCTGCTCTCTGCGTGATTTTCCTATTTTTTCATATTTTTCTTTAATGAACACTTCAATTAAGTCCCCTCTTATCCTTCGCTTTTTTAGGGAAAACATATCTAAACGCTTTAAACGCTCGTCATATGGCAAGTTTCGGAACGCTGGAATTTGTTTGGTTGCTTAAAGGAGGTGATGGTATTCGCTTTAATGTGTAGACCGTTGTTAATAGTTCTTACGTTAGTCTGTTGCTAAAAAAAAACTAAAAAAAAAAACTGGTGTTGACGTTACTGGACTTCTTGAGGTACCTGAAGACCTGTATCATATC
>NC_066532.1:18360126-18367626 GCF_024679095.1 Eriocheir sinensis | reverse complement strand
AAAAAAAAAAGAACAAGGAAAAGAGAGAAAGAGGAAGGAAAGGATTAAAAAGAAAGAGGAAGAAAATGAAGAAAAAAAGGGAAAGAAGTAGAGGCGAATAAACGGATACAAAGCAAAAAAGAAGAAAACAAAGAAGGAATAAGGAATAAAGAAAAACAAGAGGAAAAAAAGGACAAGGAAAAGAGAAAGAGGAAGGAAAGGATAAAAAAGAAAGAGGAAGAAAAAGAAGAAAAAGGGAAGGGAGGAAAGGAGAATAAACGGATACAAAGCAAAAAAAAGGAGAAAACAAAGGAGAAATAGAGAAAAAAGAAAAAGAAAAAAGAAAAAAACGCCAAGGAAAAGAGAAAAGAGAGAGAAAAAGGAGAAAATATATGAAGGAAAAAACATGGAGAAAAATAATGTGTTGATGTAATGATTGTGATTATTATTATTATTATTATTATTATTATTATTATTATTATTATTATTATTATTATTATTATTATGTGCAGAAATAGAAAGGCGAAAGACAAGCAAAAGAAAGAAAGAAAGGAGGAAAGAAAAAAGAAAAGGAATGAAGGGAAGAAAGAAAAGAAAGGAAAAGTAAATTAAGAAAGAAAGAAAAAGGAAAACTGAAGAAAAAAAGGGATGAAAAAAAGGGAAAAGATAGGAAAGAAAAAAGAAAAGAAGAAATGAAGGGAAAAAAAGAAAAGAAAGGAAAATTAAGCAGGAAAAGAAGGGAAAAGTAAATTAAGAAAGAAAGAAAAAGGAAAACTGAAGGAAAGAAGGAACGAAAAAAACAGGAAAAGATCAAAGGAACGAAAAGAAAACATAAAAAAGAAAAGAATGAAAAGAAAAAAAGAAAACGAAAGACCGAAGAAGTAGAAAGAAAAACGCTAAAGAAAAGGAAGAAAGAAAAATATGAATAAATAAAGGAAAAGAAGAAAAGAGGAAAATACACTCACTTTTTTTTTCTTCCATTCAACACACACACACACACACACACACACACACACACACACACACACACACACACACGTACAAGGGAAACTAAAGTAACAAACCTCATTTCCTTACTGATTGTGAAGTCTCTCTCTCTCTCTCTGATACTAAAAAAAAGACAGAAAAAAGGAGAAAGAAATGAAAGATTGAGAGAATTAAACTTCACTCCCTTCCTTTTTTTCCCTTCCCTTCCCTTCCCTTTCCTTTTTTTCCTCCCCTTCTCTCCCCTTTCTTCTTTCCCCTTCTATTTCTCTCTCCTAGTCTTTTCCTTTTCAGTCCCCTCTTCTTCCCCTTCCCTTTCCATCCCTCTTTCTTCCCTTCCCTTCCTTCCTTCCCTCTCTTCCTTCTTTCTAATTTCTTTCCTTCCCAATCTTTTTCTATCATCCCTTTCTCTTTCCCCTTCCCTTCCCTTCTCTTTCCTTCACCCCTTTCCACCCCCGTCCCTGTCACCCTTTCCCTTCCCTTCCCTTGCTTTCCATTCCTCTGCAAGCGATGCAGGAGGAAAAGGATCTTGGAGTCACTATCAGCAGTGACCTGAAACACGCGAATCACTGTAAAAAAGCATACAACAAAGCCAACACTATGCTCGGGTTCATAGCGAGGAACTTCGAGTGTAAAACGCCAGACGTGATGCTATCCTTGTATAATTCCATGGTAAGACCGCACCTCGAGTATGCAGTACAGTTCTGGTCTCCTAATTACAGAAAGGACATTGATTTACTGGAAAGGATTCAGCGACGCGCCACGAAAATGATACCAGCCTTAAGGGCTCAACCGTACGAGGAACGACTCAAGCGACTCAATCTCTTTACATTAGAGAAAAGACGCCTACGAGGAGATATGATTCAAGTCTTCAAGTATCTGAAAAAATTCAATAACGTCGATTACTCCAATTTCTTTGAATTGCAAACCAACCTAAGAACTAGAAATAACGGTTTACCCATTCAGTCTAGTCGATGTAACACAGACATCGGAAGGAGTTTCTTTTCAAACCGAGTCATCCGTCACTGGAACAATCTTCCTTCAGAAGTAGTAAATGCGAATACTATCAACTCCTTCAAATATAGAATCGACCGTCACTTCGCTGCGTCGGGAGTAAACTGAATATTGATTTGCTTTCATCTGCTCCTCAATATCGAGGTGCTTTCATCTACTCCTCAATGTCGAGGTGCTTTCATCTGCTCCCCAGGCCCCAGGCTGTCGAGCAGATTAAATCACCAAAGCGGGCAACCTCGTAATGAGCCAATAGGCTTTCTGTTGCCTGCGTTTCCATGTTTCCATGTTTCCATGTTTCCTTTATTCCCTTCCATCTCATCTTTCCTTCCCTTCTCTCCCCTTCCCTTCCCTCCCTCCCTTTCGGTTACTCCTTTATACCATTCCTTCTTTTTTCCCCTTCCCATTCCCTTCCATCCCATCTTTCCTTCCCTTCCTTCCCTCCCTTTCGGTTACTCCTTTATACCATTCCTTCTTTTTTCCCCTTCCCTTTCCTTTACACTCCCACCCGTTCCCATTCCCATCACCCGTTCCCTTCCATCCCATCTTTCCTTCCCTTCCATCCCATCTTTCCTTCCCTTCTTTCCCTCCCTTTCGGTTACTCCTTTATTTCATTCCGTCTTTTCTTCCCTTCCCTTTACCTTTTACCATTCCCCCATTCCTTCCTTTCCATTTCCTTCCCTTCCTTCCCCTTCCATTCCCTTTCCTCCCCTCGCCTTCCCTTTCTTTTTCTTTTTTCCATTCTTTCTGTATTACATCTACGTTTCTCCCCTTCCATACCCTTTCCTTTCCTTCCTTCCCTTTCCCATCCCCAACATCCCCATCACCCCCTTCCTTCCCGTCCCGTCCCGTCCCTTCCTTTCGTCGCGGCGGGCCGGAGAAGGTGCCCAAGATTTACAGGGATATTAAGAATCATAATTTCATTTGGGAACCATGAAGAAAAGTTAAAAATGCAATTTCTGTGTTTTATAATCACATTAGCAAGGGTTCCAATCTGCGCGGATGCTGCCTCTCCGGGGACGAGGGGGGGAGGAAGGGAGGGAGGGAGAGGAAGGGAGGAAAGACGAGAGATGTAGAGTTCGAGAGAGAGGGAAAGGGAGGAAGTAGAGAGGAGGGAAAGAGGGAGGAAGGAAGGGAAAGGCGAGAGAGAGGGAAAGGGAGGAAGGTAGAGAGGAGGGAGAAAGGGAGAGGAAGGAAGGGAGGAAAAGACGAGAGATGTAGCGTTCGAGAGAGAGAAGGGAAAGGAGGAGATGGAAGGGAAGGGAGAGAAAAGAGAGAGAAGGGAGATGAGAAAGAAAAGGGATGGGAGGAAGGTAATGAGGAAGGAGATGGGAGGGAAGGGAGAGAAAAGGGAGGGAGAGAAGGGAGATAGGGACATAAGGGAGATGAGAAAGAGAAGGGATGGAAGGAAGAGAAGGAGGAAAGGAGAGAGAGAGAGAGAGAGAGAGAGAGAGAGAGAGAGAGAGAGAGAGAGAGAGAGAGAGAGAGAGAGAGAGAGAGAGAGAGAGAGAGAGAGAGAGAGAGAGAGAGAGAGAGAAAGGCCGTAGACAGATAGAAAGGCGATGAAGAGAAAGGGAGAGGAGGAAGGGAGAATAAAGGAGATAGAAAGGGAGGAGAAAAGAAAGATAAAGAAAGGGAGAAAGAAGGAAGGGAGATATGAAGGGAGAAGATACGAAAGATGGAGATGGAGAAGAAAAAAGAAAAAGGGAGAAGAGGAAAACGACGAAACGAGGAAGGGAGAGATAGGGAGGAAGGAAAGAAGGGAGAGATGGAGAGAGAAAGAAAAAAGAGGGAGAGTAAAGGTGAGAAAAAAATGTTAATGATTGTTTTTTTTTTTGTTTCTTCTTCGTCTTATTTTTCTTCCCCTCTCTCTCTCTCTCTCTCTCTCTCTCTCTCTCTCTCTCTATCTCTCTTCTTTCCCTTCCCTTCCCTTCCCTTCCCTTCCCTACCCTACCCTTCCCTTCCATACCCTAACCTTCTCTTCCCTTCCCTACCCTCCTCCCTCCCTCTCCCTCTCCCTCCTCTCCCTTCCCTCCCAGCTTAGTCCTTATTTCCCTTCTTCTCTCCACCCTATTACATATTCCTCCCTTTCCTCCCTTCCCTCTCTCCCTCCCTTCCTCCCTGTCTTTCCTGTCATTTCCTAAGAGTAAATTAGGCGTTTTTTCCATTTTCTGTAACACGCCGAGGAAAAATGAGTGAATTTTTTCCCCTTTTTTTCCCTTCCGTCTATAATTTCAGTAAGACGAGGAGGAGGACGAGGAGGAGGAGGAGGAGGAGGAGGAGGAGGAGGTGTTGAAAGAGAAGAGAGAAAACGAAGTCGGACAGATTTCGTTTTTTTTTTCTTTCTTTCTTTCGCTCAGTTAACAAAAGAATTGTGAGAAAAGAGAGAAAGAGAAGATGATAGAGAAGAAGAAAAAGGAGAAGAAAAGGAAGAAGAGGAAATATTATGTTGTTACCCTTTCTCTTCCTCCTTCCTCCCTTCTCTCTTTCTTCCTTTCTTTATCTACCGCCTATCTATCCCATCATCTACTTCTCCTTCTTCCTCTTTCTTCCCTCCCTTGTCTTCTTATCCTTTTCTTCCTCTCTTCCTTACCTCTCATCTCCCTTCCTTTCTTCACCTTACCATACCTTTAACACTCTCTCTCTCTCTCTCTCTCTCTCTCTCTCTCTCTCTCTCATATATTCCTCTTCTTATTTATTTTCTCTATTTCTTTTGCCTTTTCTTTTGTTATGTTTATTCCCCTTTAATCTCTCTCTCTCTCTCTCTCTCTCTCTCTCTCTCTCTCTCTCTCTCTCTCTCTCTCTCTCTCTCTCTCTCTCTCTCTCTCTCTCCCCTTCTCTCCCCTCCACCCTCTCCCTCCCTTTCACTCTCACTCTCATCGGTTCAGGGCATTCATAATTTAACGTTTGTACAGGTGAAAAATGGCTATTAGGAGGCCTCACCTGGCTGCCCCGTGCCCTCCTCAGGTGCGCCGCGCGTTACCTGGCGTTAATTACCGGTGTTTTCTCACCTCGCGCGCGGTGCATTTGATCATCCTTTCAACGCCTCGCGAAAAAAAAAAAAATAGGTACTCGAGGGTCGGTATAAAAAAAAATTGGTGTAAATGTAAAGAAAAGTGAGTGTGAGAAAGATGGAGATTGAGGGGAGAGGAGGGAGAGAAGGGGGATGGAGGAGGAGGGGGGAGGAGGAAGAAGAAGGGAAGGAGGAGACGGTGTGAAAGAAAAGGAGAAAGAGAAATGGAGAAATTGATGCAGAGTAAAGAAGGAGAAAGGGAGGGAGGAAGTAGAGGGGGAAGGGAGGAGGAAGAGGAGGGGGGAGGAAGAAGAAGGGAAGGAGTAAGCAGTGAGAGGGGGAGGAGAAGAGGAGGAAGGGGTGTGACAGAAAAGGAGAAAGAGAAATGGAAAAATTGACGAGGGCGTAAGGATGGAGATTGAGGGGAGGGGAGGGAGAGAAGGGGGATGGAGGAGGAGGAGGGGGGGGAGGAAGAAGGAGGGGAGGAGTAAGCAGTGAGAGGGGGAGGAGAAGAGGAGGAGGGGGAGTGACAGAAAAGGAGAAAGAGAAATGGAAAAATTGATGAGAGGGTAAAGAAGGGGAAAGGGAGGGAGGGAGGAAGTAGAGGATGAAGGAAGGAGGAGGAGGAGGAGAATGTAAAGAGAGAAAGGAGAATGAGGTAGGAAAGGAAGGAAGGAGGAAGGAGACAGAGACAGAGAGAAGAAGATTAACGGAGGTGAGTGAAAGAAAAAGAAAGTAACAGAAAGAGAAAGGAGAATGAGGAAGGGGAGGGGAAGGAAGGAAGGAAGGAGGAGGAGGTAAGGAGACAGAGAGAGGAGGAGGGAAAAAATGGGAAGGGGAGAGAGAAAGAAAGAAAAAGAAAGCGAAAGAATCAGAATGGAGAAAGGAAGGTAGGAAGGGGGAAGGACGGAGGAGGAGGAGGAGAGGGATAAAGGAAGATGGAAGGGAGAGAAAGGAGTCAAAGGAAGAAACAAAAAAAAGGGAGATAAAAAAATGAGAAAATAAAAAAAGGGAGAGAAAGAAAATAAAGAAAGAGAAAGAGAGAATAAGAGAGGGGGGGGGCGAGGGAGGGGGAGGGGGAAGGGGGGCGTGGTAAGCGAGTGAGAGGGAAAAGGGGGGAAAAAGTCTAGGGAAAAAATTAGGGGAAGAAGCCTCTTAGGGAAAAAAAAACTTCCCTGCTTCGCTTTTTTCCCCCCAGCTAATTAAATAAACAGAATTATAAGGAGGGAAAAAAGTGGCGCCTATTCTAAGGGTTTTTTCCCCTTTTTCTTTTTTTCTTCCTCTATTAAATCCTGTTCTTTTGTTCTTTTCTTCGTTTTCTTCCTTGTCTTCTTCGTTTTTTTCCTTTTCTTTTTTTTTCTTCCTCTCTATCAAATCCTGTTCTTTTGTTCTTTTCTTTCCCTTTGGTCTTGTTTTTTTCTTCGTTTTCTTCCTTGTCTTCTTCGTTTTTTCCTTTTCTTTTTTTTTTCTTCCTCTATCAAATCCTGTTCTTTTGTTCTTTTCTTTCCCTCTGGTCTTGTTTTTCCTTCTTTTTTTTCCTCCTTGTCTTCTTCGTTTTTTCCTTTTCTTTTTTTCTTCTTTTCTTCCTTGTCTTCTTCGTTTTTTTCCTTTTCTTTTTTTTCTTCCTCTATTAAATCCTGTTCTTTTGTTCTTTTCTTTCCCTTTGGTCTTGTTTTTTTCTTCTTTTTCTTCCTTGTCTTCTTCGTTTTTTTTTCGTTTTTTTTCAATTCTTCTTTTCATTCATATTACAATTCTTCTTTTTTTTTCTTCTCATTATAAATATTTTTCTTTCTTTTGTCTCCTCATAGATTTTTTTTTCTTTCTTTTCTTCTTTTCTTCCCAAATTCATCTTTTCTTATACTTTTCCTTCCCCAATTCTTCTTTTTCTTCTTCTTCTTATTGTATTTAACATTATTGAGAGAGAGAGAGAGAGAGAGAGAGAGAGAGAGAGAGGGGGAGAGAGAGAATTAAAGTTGTCTCACACACGGAAGAAAGAACAGACACGACACCTTGAACACACCTTACATAAACCTCTCTCTCTCTCTCTCTCTCTCTCTCAAGGCAACACAAGGATCTTAAAACGCCCAAAAAAATGTCTTGACGCTAAAACAACGATCGTAAATTAAAAAAAAATATTGTCTAAAATAAGTTCTAAAAAGTAAAAAAAAACGTTGTAAGCCTAAAAAAACGTCTTAGAGCTAAAAGAAATAAAAATAAGGCTCAAAAAATGACTTAAGGCTCAAACATTTTTTTTTTACAACAAAGGAGACAGCTCAAGGGCACAAAAAAAGGAAACAATAATAAAAAAAAAAAACATATCTCCGCCTTAACTTCTTTCTGCTATTTTAAGGCTGAAAAAGGTCCATTAGCCTAAAATAAAGGTCTTAAAGTTGAAAAAAAAACTAAGTACGGTCTCCGGGTTGAAAAAAAAACATCTTGTCTAAAAATTGGTTGACTAAAATAAGGTCTTAAAGTCTACAAAAACGAACTCAAGTCTAAAGTCTCAAACAAAG
>NC_066532.1:18350126-18355126 GCF_024679095.1 Eriocheir sinensis | reverse complement strand
CGTCATAAATAATCCTTCCCTCTGTATCTCAATGTCCTTCCTCTTCCTCTTTTAAAGTCTTAGGTAATGTCTTCCTCCTCCTCCTCCTCCTCCTCCTCCTGTATTTCCGTCCGACTAGTCCCCTTCCTCTTCCTCCTCTTCTTTTATTTACTTCTTCCTCCTCCTCCTCCTCCTCCTCCTCCAATGTGCATTTCAAAGACTAATCCTCAGTCTTCCCTTCCTCTTCCTCCTCTCCTCCCCTTCCTTTTTCCTCCATTTTCTCTCTTTCCTCTCTTTCTCTCTCTCCATTCGTTTCTCCTTCTCTTTCCTCCTCTCTCTTTTCCTCCTTTCCGAAAATCGTGTTTAACTAAGTGTGTGTGTGTGTGTGTGTGTGTGTGTGTGTGTGTGTGTGTGTGTGTGTGTGTGTGTAAAAGTTTCACATATAAAGAAAAAAACAAGAAAATAAAGAAAATAAGAAAATACGACGAAAAGGAATTTAATGCAATAATCTCTCTCTCTCTCTCTCTCTCTCTCTCTCTCTCTCTCTCTCTCTCTCAAATTCATCTTTTCCCCTTCCTCCTTCCTCCTTTCAAAAAAATGCAGGAGGAGGAGGAGGAGGAGGAGGAGGGAGGAAAATAACTGCATGATTCTTTTAAATGTGCTTAGAGGAAGGAGGAAAATTAAGGAAAAAAGGAAGAGAAGAGGGAAAGGAAGGAGGAAAGAAGAGGAAAGATGAGGAAAAAGAGGAAAACGAGAAGAAAAGAAGAAAAAGTGAAGCAAAAAAGAAAGGAAGAGAGAGAGAGAGAGAGAGAGAGAGAGAGAGAGACCAGCACCACCACCACCACCTGTTGCATCTCTCTCTCTCTCTCCCTCTCTCTCTCTCTCTCTCTCTCACACACACGGACCCAGACAGTCAACACATCGCAACCCTTGGACCGACTACGACTTAACTTTAAAACAACTCTCCCCTCCCTCCCTCCCCCCCCCCTTTACCTCGCTAAGTGTGTCTGGGGTAACTTAGGTAAAGGGAAGGGTAAGGGGAGGTTGAAGGTAAGGGTTGAGATGGAAGGAGGAGGAAGAAAAGAAGAGGAAGAAAATATATATGAAGGAAATGGAGAAGAAAAATAGGAAAAAGACAGAAATGGAAGACAGAAAGAAGGAAAAGGAGGGTTAGAGAGAGAGAGAGAGAGAGAGAGAGAGAGAGAGAGAGAGGTGGTGGGCTCTGGTGGTGAAAATTGGAACCTTTAACACAACGCAGTTCTTCTAAGCATGAGAGAGAGAGAGAGAGAGGTGGTGGGCTCTGGTGGTGAAAATTGGAACCTTTAACACAACGCAGTTCTTCTAAGCATGAGAGAGAGAGAGAGAGAGAGAGAGAGAGAGAGAGAGAGAGAGAGAGGTGGTGGGCTCTGGTGGTGAAAATTGGAACCTTTAACACAACGCAGTTCTTCTAAGCATGAGAGAGAGAGAGAGAGAGAGAGAGAATGACGGTGGTGGTGAGGGGGGTAGGTGAAAGGGGGGAGGGGAGAGGTGGTATGGTAACCCCCCTTCCACTATTCTCTTCCTTTTCCTCCACCTCTATTTTCCTTTTCCTATTATCATTATTACTTCGTTTTTTCCCTCTTTTTCCTGTTTTTTTCCTTTCGTTCTTTTTTTCCTTTTTTTCCTTTCCAATTTTCCTTCGCTTCTTTCTCTCCCATCTCTATTTTCCTTTTCCTATTATATCATTATTGTTTCGTTTTTTCCCTCTTTTTCCTGATTTTTTCCTTTCGTTCTTTTTTTTCTTTTTTCCTTTTTTCCTTCCCAATTTTCCTTCGCTTCTTTCTCTCCCATCTCTATTTTCCTTTTCCTATTATCATTATTATTTCGTTTTCCCCTCTTTTTTGTTTTTTTCCTTTCGTTCCTGTTTTTTCCTTTTTTTCCTTCCCAATTTTCCTTCGCTTTTTTCTCTCCCATCTCTATTTTCCTTTTTTTTATCATTATTATTATTGTCATTTATCTAAGGGTTGTTGTTTTTTCCTCTCTCTATTTTCCTCTTTTTCCTCCTCACTTTCTTTCCTCCTTGCATTTTTTTCCTTCCGTCTACGAGTATGTTTGTTGTTTTTCTCCCCTTTTTTTCCTTTTCTCCTTTTTTCACTTTCCTCTTTCCTACATTTTCTTTTTCTTGTTTTTTCCCTCTTCTTTCCTTCTCACTTTCTTTCCTCCCTGCATTTTTCTCCTTTCTGTCTACGAGTATGTTTATTTTTTCCTCTTTTTTTCCTTTTCTCCTTTTTTTCATTTTCCCTTTTCCTTGTTTTTTCTTCTTCCTTTTCTTCATCCTCTTCCATTTTCTTCCACGTCCTTCTCTTCTGCCTCTGTTTACCTTTTCCTATCATCATCATCATCATCACTATTATTATTATTATTATTATTATTATTATTATTATTATTATTATTACTATTATTATTTGCCTATGAGTATGTTGTTTTTCCCTCTTTCCTCTTTGTTTTCCTTTTCTCCTTTTCTTTCTTTCAGTCTTTCACGCGTTTTCTTCCTTCTTTCCTCCTTCTTCTTCATCATCATCACCGTTTTTTTTTTTTTTTTTTGGCTGAGGGTAATTTTTCTCCCCCTCTTTTTTCTTTCTTTTTTTCTCTCTCTTATTCTTCCCTTTCATGCAGTTTCTTCCTTCTTTCCTCCTTCTTCACCATCATCATCGTTATTTTCTTTTTTTTTTTGCCTGAGGGTAGTTTCTTTTTCCCCTCTTTTTCCTTCCTTTTTTTTTCTTTCTTCTTTCTCTCTTTTATCCTTCTCTCTATCTTGCGTTTCCTCTCTCCTTTCCTCTTTCCCCTCCCACCATTTTTCTCCTCTTCTCTGTTTTCCTCTCCTTTTCTTACTCTTTCCGTTTCTTTTCCTCCTTCCCGTTTTCTTTCTTTTTTTCCTTTAATCTTTTTTTCCTTTCCTTTTTCCTTCCTCCCCAATTTCCCTCCTCCTTTTTCTTTTCCTCTCCTTTTCTTTCTTTTCTTACTTTCATCTTTTTCTATTCCCTTCCTTCCTAACCTCTTCCAATTTTCCTTCATATTTCTCTCGCCCTATTTAAATATATCTCTCCTTCTTTCCTTCTCTCTTTTCCTTCATTTCTTTCCTACTGTCTTTTGTTCCTTTCCTTCGGCGATATATTTCATTGAACGTTATTTTATTTTATTCATTTATTAATCTATTACAGTTTGTTTTATTTCCATTTAGTTTTCATTATGTTTATTTTAGTTATATGTATTTGTGTGTGTGTGTGTGTGTGTGTGTGTGTGTGTGTGTGTGTGTGTGTGTGTGTGTGTGTGTGAGGGGGAGGGGGGGAGAAGGGGGGGGGAGGGGAAGGGGAGGGGGGAGGAGGTGGCCATGACCCGCTCCAGCCTTCTTCGTGACGTGTTTGCGAAGAGGAGGAGGAGGAGGAGGAGGAGGAGGAGGAGGAGGAAGGACGCGCCCGAGACCTAGATTTTGTTGCCCAGATGTGTTTGTTCGTGTGTGTGTTACTATGTTACGGAATGTTACGACACGGACGGAAATTTTAAGTTTTTTTTCGAAAGACAAATTTAAGTTTAACGGAAGAGAAATTTGAGTTTTAAAAAGATAGAAATTTAAGTTCAACGAATAAGGAAATTTTAAGTTTGACAAATAAGGAAAATTTAGGTTTGACGAATAAGGAAAATTTAGGTTTGACGAATAAGGAAAATTTAAGTTCAACGAATAAGGAAATTCAAGTTTAACGAAAGAAGGAAGTTTATTAAGTTTTACGGAGGATATAAAGTTTTACGAACAAGACAAATTTAGTTTTAAGAGATAGAAATTTGAGTTTTACGAAAGATAGAAAATAATTTAAATTTTACGAAAGATAGAAATTTAAGTTTTACGAAAGATAGAAAATAATATAAATTTTACGAAAGATAGAAATTTAAGTTTTACGAAAGATTGAAATTTAAGTTTTACGAAAGATAGAAATTTAAGTTTTACGAAAGATAGAAATTTAAGTTTTACGAAAGATAGAAATTTAAGTTTTACGAAAGATAGAAATTTAAGTTTTACGAAAGATAGAAATTTAAGTTTTACGAAAAATAAAAATTTGAGTTTTACGAAAGACAGAAATTTAAGTTTTACGAAAGACAGAAATCTGAGTTTTACGAATGAGAGAAATTTGAGTTTTACAAGAGACAGAAATTTAAGTCTAAGGAAGGACAGAAATTTTTACGAGACAGAAATTTAAGTTTTACGAAAGACAGAAATTAGAATCTACGAAAAAGTAAAAAAGAAAAATCGATAAGGTTACAAAACAGGGAGATTAAACGGTTTTACGAAAGACAGGAATTACATTATTAAAAACGAAAAAAAAATTAATAATAATAATACTGAATACATATACTATAAAGTCTTACGAATGTTAAATTAAATAACAAGAAAAGTAAATATAAAAGTAAATAATAAAAGATAAGAAACTGAATAATATTAGTCATGAAAAAAATTGTAAAGTAACTAAAAATAATATACTCGATATCACAGCCATATCCTCTCTCTCTCTCTCTCTCTCTCTCTCTCTCTCTCTCTCTCTCTCTCTCTCTCTCTCTCTCTCTCTCATCTTCTCTTTTACTTTTTCTCTCTTTCTTTTTTTCTGTTAGTTCTCATTTTCCCCTCTTCCTCCTTCTATCCTATTTTTTTGATTTCTCGTTATTTCTCTTCATTTTCCTCTTTCTTTCCTTCCTTTTCTTTCTCAATTCCTTCGTTCTTCATTATTTCTTTCCTATAATTCGTCTTTCTTCCTTCCATCTCTCCATTCTCCCTCTCCTCCTTCCTTCATCCTTACTCGCTCCTTCTTTCTTTCTTTCCTTCCTTCCTTCCATCCGTCCTTTCTTCCTTCCTTTCTTTCATCTTCCCATTCTCCCTCTCCCTCCTTCCTTCGTTCCTCCATCTTTTCCTCTCTCCTTCCTACCTTCCTTCCTTCCTTTAATCATTCCTCCCTCTCTCTCCTCCTTCCTTCGTTCCTCCATCCTTTCCTCTC
>NC_066532.1:18342626-18345126 GCF_024679095.1 Eriocheir sinensis | reverse complement strand
TCGTTTATAGTAGTAGTAGTAGTAGTAGTAGTAGTAGTAGTAGTAGTAGTAGTAGTAGTAGTAGTAGTAGTAGACAGACAGACAGATACAGACACACAGGAGATAGATAGACAGACAATTAGACAGAAGAAGAAGAAGAAGAAGAAGAAGAAGAAGAAGGAAGAGAGGGAGAACAAAGAAAGAAGAAAAAAGAAGAAAAAATGAAAATGGAAGGTTAAACGCGAGAGAGAGAGAGAGAGAGAGAGAGAGAGAGAGAGAGAGAGAGAGGAACTGACCTACTAATAACAAGATCAAATTGATAATGAGAACAATTACTTGATCAACGTCACGGAGCGAGAGATGAACGGGAGGAGGAGGAGGAGGAGGAGGAGGAGGAGGAGGAGGAGGAGGAGGAGGAGGAGGGAGAGAAGGAAAGAGAAAGCAAGTAATTCATATTCGTATTTTCTTCTTCTGATTATTATTATTATTATTATTATTATTATTATTATTATTTATTATTATTATTATTATTATTATGGGAGAGAGAGGAAGATAATACAAAGGGTCTCTATACACACTCCTTTTGTATGTATTTATGTATATATATTTTTATCTATCTATATTTCTATCTATCTATCTCTTTATCTATCTATCTATCTATCTACCTATCTATTTATCTATCAACCTATCTCTTCATCTATTTACCTATTAACCTAAAAAAATCCTGTCCGTCTGTTTGTCTGTCTGTCTATCTATCTATCTATCTATCTATCTATCTATCTGTCTGTCTGTATGTATGTATGTATGTAAGTATGTTAGTATGTATGTATGAATGTAAGTAGGTAGGTGGGTGGGTATGCAAATCAACAGAGGAAGAGAGGAGAGAGAGAAAAAAAAAGGGAGAAGGGAGGAAGAAAGGATGGAGAGGGGGGAGGGAAGGGAGGGAGGTACGGAGGGAGGGCGGTCACCTGCATACCTGTGAGGGCGTGTCGCAGGTAATTAATTAATCTTCACGGGCGATAATTAGGGGAGGGACACACCTGGTCACGTGATGATTTAAGGGCGCCGCGTTAAACCATGCTTCCTAAAGGGGGGGAGGAGGAGGAGGATGAAAGGGGGAGAAAGGTGGGGTTAATGGGGATGGGGGAGGAGAAGGGAGCGGTGATGATGGTGAGGAGAGGAGGTTAAGGGGAAGGGAGGAAGAGGAGGAGGAGGAGAGGTTAAGGGGAAGGGAGGAGGGGGAGGAGGAGAGGTTAGGGGGAAGAGAGGAGGGGAAAAGTTGTAATGGAGGGGAATTGGGGAAAGTGGTTGGGGTGGGAAAGGGAAGTGGGGAAGAGGTTGGGGAAGAGGAGGAGGTTGTGGAAGGGAGGGAGGAGGTGGTAGTGGTGGTGGAATGGTATAAAGGTGTGAGAGAATGTGGGAGAGTGAAGGAAGAGATGGATAAATATTCGGTTCAAAGAAGAAGAGAAAGAGGATAGGAAGAATAAGGAAGGGTAGAAGAAGAAGAAGAAGAAGAAGAAGAAGAAGAAAGGGTAAAAGAAGAAGAAAAAGAAGACAGGAAAGATGAGAAAGGAAGAGATTAATATGTGAGATAAGAGAAAAACAAGAAGGAAGGGAAAAGAGGAGGAGGTTGTGGAAGGGAGGGAGGAGGTGGTAGTGGTGGTGGAATGGTATAAAGAAGTGGATGAGAAATGTGGAGAAGTGGAAGAGATGGATAAATATTCGGTTCAAAGAAGAAGAGAAGAAAAGAAAAGGGAAAGGAAGAGGAAGGAAGAAAGAAGAAAGAAGAAGAAGAAGACGAAGAAGAAAGGGTAAAAGAAGAAGAAAAAGAAGAGGAAGAGACGAAGAAAGGGAAAGGACGACAAAGAGATAAAGAAAAACAGGGCAAAGAAGAAAAAGAAAGAGGAAAGGAAGGAATAAGGAGAAGGAAGAGGAAGGCAAGAGGAAAAGAAGAAGAAAAGGAAGGGAAGAAGAAAAGAGGAATAAAGAAGAAAAAGAAAAAGGAAAGGAAGAAATAAGGAGAAGGAGGAGGAAAAAAAGAGAGGGAAGGAGAGAAATGAAGAAGAAAGGGAAGAAGAAAATAAATAGATAAAAAAAACACGAAAAATAAAGAAAAGGAAGAACAAGAAAAGAAAATGAACAAAGAAGAGGAAGAACAAAAAAAGAACATGAACAAAGAGGAGGAGACAGAGGGGGAAGGAGGGAGGGAGGGGAAACAGATAGAGGGGGGGGGGACTGGGAGGGGGAGGCGGAGGGGTGAGGGGGGGGCTAGGATGGGGCCAATTTGGGAAGGATACCGAGAAATGATGCAGTCCTTCAGTCCTTAACGAGGCGCCGCTGACACCAGGACCCCCCCTGCCCCCAACACCTCTACCCCCTCCCCTCCACCCCCCACCCCCCCTTCCCTCCCTATCCAAGCTGACTGAGTACTATGATCAAACCCCTTCTTCTTCTTCTTCTTCTTCTTCTTCTTCTTCTTTTTCCTCTTCTTTCTCCTCCTCCTCCTCCTCCTCTTCCTCTC
>NC_066532.1:18322626-18335126 GCF_024679095.1 Eriocheir sinensis | reverse complement strand
GGTGATGGGAGGGGGGTGAAGGGGTGATTTGGGGGTAGGACAATGCAAAGCGATGGGCCACATATCATTTAAACAGCCCATCAAGGAGTCGCTTCCACAGACGGTTCATCCCTTCAAGTTGTCCCTTCACTCCTTCCCTTCGATTCCCTTCATCAGTTTTGCTTCTTCCTTCCTTCCCTTCCGTTCTTCCCTTCTTCCTCTCATCCTTCTTCTTTTGCTTCCCTCCCTTCCCTTATCTTCCCTTCATCTTTTTTTTTCCTTCTTCGTTCTTCCCTTCTTCCTCTCTTCCTTCAGTGTTTTTCTTTCTCTTCTTTTTTTTCCCTCCCTTCTTCTCTTCCTTCAGTAGTTTTCGTTGTCTTCTTCTTCTTCTTTTTCTTCCCTTCCTTTCCTTATCTTCCCTTCATCTTTTAATTCTTTCCTCTTTCCCTTCCTTCCTTCTGTTCTTTTATTCAATTGTTCATTTTCTTCTTTTTCTTCTTTCCCTTTTCTTATCTTCCCTTCATCTTTTAATTCTTTCCTCTTTCCCTTCCTTCCTTCTGTTCTTCCTTTTTTTCAATTGTTCATTCTCTCTTTCTTCTTCCTCCCTTCATTTTTTCCTCTTCCTTTCTTTATCCTCCCTTCCATTCTTCCTTTTCTTCTTAATTTCCTTCCATTCAACTGTTTATTTTCTTACTCTTTTCCTCCCTTCGGTGTTTTCTCCCCCTCTCCTTTTTCTTCCTTTCCTTTTTTCCTTTCTCCCTTTCTTCTTTTCCTTCCCATCAGTTGTTTTCATTCCCCTTCAGTTTTCCCTTCCTTTCCTTTCCTTTTTTTTTCCTTTTACAGTTCGTCCTTTTCCCCTTCAGATTTTCCCTTCATCATTTTGCCCTTCTTCCCTTTCCTTTCCTCTCTTCTGTCTTTCTCTTTCCTCTCTATCTTCCCTTCTTCTTTCTCATTCCTCTCTATCTTCCTTCCTATCTTCCCTTCCTTTTTCAGTTCTTCCTTTCCTTCCTTCTTTTTTTTCCACTCCTTCTTATCTCTGCTTAACTTCCTCTTCGTTTCTCTCCTTTCCTTCCTTCCTTCCTTCCTTCCTCCCACACTCATCATTCCTCTTTCATCCTCTTCTTTTTCTCTACCTCTTTTTCTCTCTCCTTTAATCACCTACGTTTCCTCTCTCTCTCTCTCTCTCTCTCTCTCTCTCTCTCTCTCTCTCTCTCTCTCTCTCTCTCTCTCTCTCTCTCTCTCTCTCTCTCTCTCTCTTCATCCTTCTATTACCCTTTCATTATCATTATTTTATTCTTTTCTTTTCGTCTTTCCGTGTATCGAGTTTTTCCTTTCTCTCTCTCTCTCTCTCTCTCTCTCTCTCTCTCTCTCTCTCTCTCTCTCTCTCTCTCTCTCTCTCTCTCTCTCTCTCCATTCATCATTCTATAAATATTTCAGCATATTTATTTTCTTTTTCTCTTTTTTTTCTTTTTCTCAATCCTTTTATTCTTCTATATAACTTTCAGCATCTCTCTCTCTCTCTCTCTCTCTCTCTCTCTCTCTCTCTCTCTCTCTCTCTCTCTCTCTCTCTCTCTCTCTCTCTCATTCCTCCTTATTTTTTCTTTACGGATGAAGAAGGAGGAGGAGGAGGAGGAGGAGGAGAAGGAAATAATGAGGAGAAAACGAGGATGAAGCAAAAGAAGAAAAAAAAAAAAGGTGGTGAGAATAATGAGATGATGATGAAGAGGAAGAGGAGGAGGAGGAGGAGGAGGAGGAGGAGGAGGAGAAAGATAAATAAGAAGAGAAAAGAGAAGTGGATGATAATGAGAAGGAAGAAGAGGAGGAGGAGGAGGAGGAGGAGGAGAAAGATAAATAAGAAGAGAAAAGAGAAGTGGATGATAATGAGAAGGAAGAAGAGGAGGAGGAGGAGGAGGAGGAGGGGAAATTAAGGAAGAAGAAGAAGAAGGAGAAAATAAATAACGAACGAAGGAAAAATAACAAGAGGAAAATGAGAAAAAAGGGAAAGAAATAAAAAGGAGAAGTAGAATGAGGAAGAGGAGGAGGAGGAGGAGGAGGATAAATGGAGGAAGAAAAAGGAGAAAAAATAATTAATGAACGAAGAAGCGAGGAAAAAAAGGAAAAGCAGAAAAAAGAAAAAGGAGAAGAAGGAAGAGAAGGAGAAAGAAGAAAGAGTAAAGGAAAGAGAAAAAGGAGAAAAAGAGAAAGGAAGGAAAAAGGAAAAGGAGGAGGAGGAGAAGAGAAAAAAGACTAACGGACGAAAAGAAGAAAGGAAAGAGAGGAAACGGAGGAAGAGGAGGAGGAGGGGGAGGAGGAGGAGGAGGAAGACCGTGGAGGAGGAAAGGAGAACATAAACAAAGGCACCAAAGTAACTGTCCTCCTCCTCCTCGTCCTCCTCCTCCTCTTCGTCTAAATCTTCCTGTGTCACCAATACGTCGATAACATAATTTTCGTCAATGTGTTCCGGCAATACTAATAATATTCGGGTATTGACAGGTAAACTCCAGGTGACCCCCTCCTCTTCCCCCCTCCCCCCCTCCCCCACCTTCTCCCCCCCACCCCTCCCTTCACACCTGTCTTTCCACTCCTTCCTCTCTCACCTCCATTTTACCTGTGCCTCTTCGCTCTTCCCCCTCCCTCCCCTTTCCCTTCCTTCCCTTCCCTTCCCTTTCTCCTCACCTTTCAAATTCCTTACCTACAAATCCCCTACCTTCTTTTGCCTCTCTCTCTCCCTCTCCATTTACCTCCTTCCCTTACGTTACCTTTCCTTACCTTACCTTACCTTTCCTTACCTTTGATCGTTCATACAATTTGCTATCATTTCACAACAGTTATCCCACTCGTCAAAACATATTATTTTTATACACTAAACGATAATAGGAAAATAAATAAAGAAAGAAAGAAAAAGAAAAAATATAAAGGAAAAGAAAAAAAATGCGTTAACAGAATATATAGATAATAAATAAAAGTTGATCCGATAATTTACACAACTTAATCTATTTTTCTATCAATCAATCATTCAGTCAGTGCATCTATTCTATACATCAATTAGTCTTCCATTTAGCGACCGATTAATCAAATAAATAAATTCTTACTTTTTTTCATTTTTCATTCATTTATTCGTCATTTTTTTCAATCACTCAATTAAACATCTATATAACAAACAAACAAAAATACAACATCGGTCATTTCTTTCATACATCACTAACACCACATTCACAATACACTTCTTTCTTTCATTCTTTCATTTTTTTCATTTTTCATTCATTTATTCGTCATTTTTTCAATCAACCCATTAAACGTCTATATAACAAACAAACAAAAATAACATCGGTCATTTCTTTCATGCATCACTTTCACCACATTCACAATACACTTCTTTCTTTCATTCTTTCATTTTTTTCATTTTTCATTCTTTTATTCGTCATTTTTTTCAATCAATCAACTAAACATCTATATAACAAACAAACATAAATAAAACATCGGTCATTTTTTTCATGCATCACTAACACCACATCCACGATAACCTTCTTTCTTTCATTCTTTCATTTTTTTCATTTTTCATTCATTTATTCGTCATTTTTTTCAATCACTCAATTAAACATCTATAAAACAAACAAACAAAAATACAACATCGGTCATTTTTTTCATGCATCACTATCATCACATCCACAATACACTTTTTTCATTCTTTCATTTTTTTCATTTTTCATTCTTTTATTCGTCATTTTTTCAATCAATCAATTAAACATCTATATAACAAACAAACAAGAATAAAACATCGGCCATTTCTTTCATACATCACTAACATCACATCCACAATACACTTCTTTCATTCTTTCGTTTTTCATTCTTTTATTCGTCATTCTTCATTCTCTCATTCTCTGTCTTCATCAACCATTTTGCATCCTTTCCCTCGTTCATTATTCGTTCTTCCATTCTTCTACATTTTAATTATTTCATTCTTCTGGTTTTTCCTTCTTTCATTCTCTCATTATTTCCTTTATTCCTCCATTCGCCATTCACTTATCCCTCATTTCTTAACTCATTCATTCTTTCCCATCAACCTCACCACACGTATAAAAAGAA
Source organism: Eriocheir sinensis (assembly GCF_024679095.1). Taxonomy (NCBI): domain Eukaryota; kingdom Metazoa; phylum Arthropoda; class Malacostraca; order Decapoda; family Varunidae; genus Eriocheir; species Eriocheir sinensis. The sequence continues at coordinate 18,331,061 of NC_066532.1, read as the reverse complement.
AAAGAAAGAAATACAGAGAAAAATAAACAAAACAAATCTATAAATACCTCCACCTATTACGCAACCTTAACCTTCACCTTGGCATTAAAAAGAAAAGGAAAAAAAACAACTCCTTCTTTTCCTCTTTTTCCTCTTATTTTTCTTTTTTTTTTCCTCTTCCTTTCTTCACTCAAGCACCAACTCCTCTTTTTTTTCTTCCTTTCCGGTTTTCCTCTTTCCTCTTTTTTTCTTCACCCAGCACCAGCGATTCCTCTTTTTCCTCATCTTTTCCTCTCCTATTAATCTTTTTCCTCTCCTGTTTCTCTATTTTTTCCTCTTCTTTTTCCTTTCTCCTTTCTATTCCTCTTTTCTTTTTCTTTATTCACCTTCCTTTCCTCTTTTTTCTTGTCCTATTCCTCCTTCTTCCCCTTGTATCCCTCCCTTTCCTCTTCTTTTCCCTTTTTTTCATCTTCTATTCACCCTTTTCCTCATTTTTCTTCTTCTTTTTCCTCTTTTTTTCTTCCCCACACATCGCAAGAATAGTATATGAGGAAGAGGAAATATTGAAGCATAAATAAAAAAGGATAAAAAAAAATGATGAAAGGAAATAAGCAAATAAATAAAAGAAGAGCAAAAGGGACAGCTGGGCGTCATAAAAGGAGGAGGACGAGGAGGAGGAGGAGGAGGAGGAGGAAGAGGGAGGAGGAAGAGGGAATAGAAAGGGAGGGAGGGAGGATCAAAATGACTGACAGAGAGAGAGAGAGAGAGAGAGAGAGAGAGAGAGAGAGAGAGAGAGAGAGAGAGAGAGAGAGACAAGGACCTCTAAGATAATCCCCGCTACTCTCTCTCTCTCTCTCTCTCTCTCTCTCATCCGTGACCTGACCTGACCAGACACATTCCCACACTAATTCCTGGTCCCCCTACCCCCCCCCTCTCTCTCTCTCTCTCTCTCTTATAACATTATCCCTTCTCCTCTCTCCTCTCCCCCTCGCCCCTCCTTCCCCCTTTCTCTCTCTCCCTTTCCTACCCTCCCTCTCTTTTCTCTCTCTCCCTCTCCCTCTCCCTCCCTTAAACTGTCACTTGTCCCCCTCCTCCCTCCTCCTCTCTCCCTCTTAACCCTTATCCTCCCTTCTTCCTCCCTCCCTCCCCTTTTTCCTTCCATTACCTCCACAGCCTCCCTTTCTCTCTCTCCCTTCCTCCCTTTCTCTCCCTCCCTTCCTCCCTTTCTCTCCCTCCCTTCCCTCCAACACCTGCCCTTTACTTTCACCAACGGGATAGGCTGAGAGAGAGAGAGAGAGAGAGAGAGAGAGAGAGAGAGAGAGAGAGAGAGAGAGAGAGAAGGGGGGGGTCCCATTATTATCAGTATCAGCCTACCACTATCACCATCACCACCACCACCACCATCACCACCATTACCACACACTCACTCTCCCTTCCTCTCTCTTTTTTAATCTCTTCAAAAAATCCACTATTATTATTATTATTATTATTATTATTATTATTATTATTTTTACTCTTTCATTCCTTCACTTTTCCCTTATCTATTATTCATTTAGCGGTAAGAGTGAGCTACGGCCAAGGGAAGGGAAAGGAAAGGAAAGGATGTGAAAGGATGTGAAGTGAAGGGCAGGGAAAGGAAGAGAGGCCAAGGAAAGGGAAGGAAAGGGCAGAGAAAGGAAGACAGGCCAAGGAAAGGGAAGGAAAGGGCAGGGAAAGGAAGACAGGCCAAGGAAAGGGAAAGAAAGGGAAGGGCAGGGAAGAGAAAAAAAGTGAAGTGAAGGGAAGGGAAAGGAAGACAGGCCAAGGGAAGGGAAAGAAAGGGAAGAGAAAGGAAGTGAAGGGAAGGGAAGTGAAGGGAAAGGAAAGGAAGACAGGCCAAGGGAAGAGAAAGAAAGGGAAGAGAAAGGAAGTGAAGGGAAGGGAAGTGAGGGAAAGGAAGACAGGCCAAGAGAAGGGAAAGGAAGGGAAGAGAAAGGAACTGAAGTGAAGGGAAGGGAAGGGAAGGGCAGGGAAGGCCGCTACAAAAGGAGGAAGGTATGCCAAAGAACTGACGGCCATGTACTGCAAACCGCTACCCTCTTGCATACCGAAATCATGGAAAAGTTGACCACACACACACCCACACACGCACACACAACCCCCCCCCCCCCCCCCCCCAACACACACTCACACAATCAGGTAGTCAGGCTGGGGCCACGCGACTCGCCTTGGACATGGAAGACAGGGAATGGACGTGTCAAGGCGAGAGGTGGAGGCGCAGGGGCGGGCTTTTTGGGCTTCACAGGACGACGTGTTGACAACGGGTACGCGGGTGTCATGTCTGATTACCGGTGGGTGGGTGGGGTGGGGGGGGAGGCCTTACCTTACGTCCCCTTCCCTGGTTCTGTGCATTCCTTCTCATCCCTTCCCTTCCCTTTTTTTTTTCTTCCCATCCTTTCCCTTCCATTCCCTTTTTTTTTTCTTCCCATCCTTTCCCTTTTTTTTTCTTCCCATCCTTTCCCTTCCATTCCCTTTTTTTTTTCTTCCCATCCTTTCCCTTCCCTTTTTTTTTTCTTCCCATCCTTTCCCTTCCATTCCCTTTTTTTTTCTTCCCATCCTTTCCCTTCCCTTCCCTTTTTTTTTCCTTCCCATCCTTTCCCTTCCCTTTTTTTTTCTTCCCATCCTTTCCCTTCCTTTTTTTTCTTCCCATCCTTTCCCTTCCATTCCCTTTTTTTTCTTCCCATCATTTCCCTTCCCTTTTTTTTTCTTCCCATCCTTTCCCTTCCATTCCTTTTTTCTTCCCATCCTTTCCTTCCATTCCTTTTTTTCTTCCCATCATTTACCTTCCATTCCCTTTTTTTCTTCACATCCTTTCCCTTCCATTCCCTTTTTTTTTCTTCCCATCCTTTCCCTTCCATTCCCTTTTTTTTCTTCCCATCCTTTCCCTTCCATTCCCTTTTTTTTCTTCCCATCCTTTCCCTTCCATTCCCTTTTTTTCTTCCCATCCTTTCCCTTCCATTCCCTTTTTTTCTTCCCATCCTTTCCTTCCATTCCTTTTTTTCTTCCATCCTTTCCCTTCCATTCCTTTTTTCTTCCATCCTTTCCTTCCATTCCTTTTTTCTTCCCATCCTTTCCCTTCCATTCCTTTTTTTCTTCCATCCTTTCCTTCAATCCTTTTTCCTTCCCATCCTTTCCCTTCCCTTCCCTTTTTTCTCTTCCCATCCTTTCCCTTCCCTTCCCTTTTTTTTTCCTTCCATCCTTTCCCTTCCTTTTTTTCCTTCCCATCCTTTCCTTCCCTTCCTTTTTTCTTCCATCCTTTCCTTCCTTTTTTCTTCCCATCCTTTCCTTCCATTCCTTTTTTCTTCCATCCTTTCCTTCCATCCTTTTTTCTTCCCATCCTTTCCTTCCCTTCCTTTTTTTCTTCCATCCTTTCCTTCCTTTTTCTTCCATCCTTTCCTTCCTTCCTTTTTTCCTTCCATCCTTTCCCTTCCTTCCTTTCTTTTCTTCCCATCCTTTCCCTTCCTTTTTTCTTCCCATCCTTTCCTTCCTTCCCTTTTTTCCTTCCATCCTTTCCTTCCTTTTTTCTTCCCATCCTTTCCTTCCTTTTTTCTTCCATCCTTTCCTTCCCTTCCTTTTTTCTTCCATCCTTTCCTTCCTTCCTTTTTTTCTTCCCATCCTTTCCCTTCCATTCCCTTTTTTTTCTTCCCATCCTTTCCCTTCCATTCCCTTTTTTTTCACATCCTTTCCCTTCCATTCCCTTTTTTTTCTTCCCATCCTTTCCCTTCCATTCCCTTTTTTTTCTTCCCATCCTTTCCCTTCCATTCCCTTTTTTTTCACATCCTTTCCCTTCCATTCCCTTTTTTTCTTCCCATCCTTTCCCTTCCATTCCCTTTTTTTTCTTCCCATCCTTTCCCTTCCATTCCCTTTTTTTCTTCCCATCCTTTCCTTCCATTCCTTTTTTCACATCCTTTCCTTCCATTCCTTTTTTCTTCCCATCCTTTCCTTCCATTCCTTTTTTTCTTCCATCCTTTCCTTCCCTTCCTTTTTCTTCCATCCTTTCCCTTTTTCTTCCATCCTTTCCTTCCTTCCTTTTTTCTTCCCATCCTTTCCTTCCTTCCTTTTCTCTTCCCATCCTTTCCCTTCCTTCCTTTTTTCTTCCATCCTTTCCCTTCCTTTTTTCCTTCCATCCTTTCCCTTCCCTTTTTTTTCCTTCCCATCCTTTCCCTTCCCTTCCCTTTTTTTTCTTCCCATCCTTTCCCTTCCCTTCCCTTTTTTTTCTTCCCATCCTTTCCCTTCCATTCCCTTTTTTTTTCTTCCCATCCTTTCCCTTCCATTCCCTTTTTTTTCTTCCCATCCCTTTTTTTTCTTCCCATCCATTCCCTACCCTTCCCCCTTTTTTTTCCAATCCTTTCCTTCCATTCCTTTTTTCTTCCATCCTTTCCTTCCTTCCTTTTTTCTTCCCATCCTTTCCTTCCTTTTTTCTTCCCATCCTTTCCTTCCTTCCTTTTTTCTTCCATCCTTTCCCTTCCTTCCTTTTTTCCTTCCATCCTTTCCCTTCCTTTTTCCTTCCCATCCTTTCCCTTCCATTCCCTTTTTTTCTTCCCATCCTTTCCCTTCCATTCCCTTTTTTTTCTTCCCATCCTTTCCCTTCCATTCCCTTTTTTTTCTTCCCATCCTTTCCCTTCCATTCCCTTTTTTTTCTTCCCATCCTTTCCCTTCCATTCCCTTTTTTTTCTTCCCATCCTTTCCCTTTTTTTTCTTCCCATCCTTTCCCTTCCATTCCCTTTTTTTTTTCTTCCCATCCTTTCCCTTCCATTCCCTTTTTTTTTCTTCCCATCCTTTCCCTTCCCTTCCCTTTTTTTTTCTTCCCATCCTTTCCCTTCCCTTCCCTTTTTTTTCTTCCCATCCTTTCCCTTCCATTCCTTTTTTCTTCCATCCTTTCCTTACATTCCTTTTTTTCTTCCCTCCTTTCCCTTCAATCCTTTTTTCTTCCCATCCTTTCCTTCCTTCCTTTTTTCTTCCCATCCTTTCCTTCCTTCCTTTTTTTCCTTCCATCCTTTCCTTCCTTCCTTTTTCCTTCCATCCTTTTTTCTTCCCATCCTTTCCCTTCCTTTTTTCTTCCATCCTTTCCTTCCATTCCTTTTTTCTTCCCATCCTTTCCTTCCTTTTTTTTTCCTTCCATCCTTTCCCTTCCTTCCTTTTTTCTTCCCATCCTTTCCTTCCTTTTTCTTCCCATCCTTTCCTTCCTTCCTTTTTTCTTCCCATCCTTTCCCTTCCTTTTTCTTCCATCCTTTCCCTTCCTTTAGTTTCTTCCATCCTTTCCTTCCTTCCTTTTTTCCTTCCATCCTTTCCTTCCTTCCTTTTTCTTCCCATCCTTTCCCTTCCTTTTTTCTTCCCATCCTTTCCTTCCTTCCTTTTTTTCTTCCATCCTTTCCTTCCTTCCTTTTTTCTTCCCATCCTTTCCTTCCTTCCTTTTTTCTTCACATCCTTTCCTTCCATTCCTTTTTCTTCTTCATCCTTTCCTTCCATTCCCTTTTTTCTTCCATCCTTTCCTTCCATTCCTTTTTTTCTTCCATCCTTTCCTTCCATTCCTTTTTTTCTTCATCCTTTCCTTCCATTCCTTTTTTCTTCCATCCTTTCCTTCCATTCCTTTTTTCTTCCATCCTTTCCTTCCATTCCCTTTTTTTCTTCCCATCCTTTCCCTTCCATTCCCTTTTTTTTTCTTCCCATCCTTTCCTTCCATTCCTTTTTTCTTCCATCCTTTCCTTCCATTCCTTTTTTCTTCCATCCTTTCCTTCATTCCTTTTTTCTTCCATCCTTTCCTTCCCTTCCTTTTTTCTTCCCATCCTTTCCTTCCATTCCTTTTTTCTTCCATCCTTTCCTTCCATTCCTTTTTTCTTCCCATCCTTTCCTTCCATTCCTTTTTTCTTCCATCCTTTCTCTTCCCTTCCTTTTTTCTTCCATCCTTTCCTTCCATTCCTTTTTTCTTCCCATCCTTTCCCTTCATTCCTTTTTCTTCCCATCCTTTCCTTCCATTCCTTTTTTCTTCCCATCCTTTCCTTCCATTCCTTTATTTTCTTCCCATCCTTTCCGTTCCATTCCCTTTTTTTCTTCCCATCCTTTCCCTTCCCTTCCATTTTTTTTCTTCCCATCCCTTTTTTTCTTCCCATCCCTTTTTTTCTTCCCATCCTTTCCCTTTTTTTTCTTCCCATCCTTTCCCTTTATTTTCTTCCCATCCTTTCCTTCCCTTCCTTTTTTCTTCCATCCTTTCCTTCCATTCCTTTTTCTTCCATCCTTTCCCTTCCCTTCCTTTTTTCTTCCATCCTTTCCCTTCATTCCTTTTTTTTCCATCCTTTCCTTCCATTCCTTTTTTCTTCATCCTTTCCTTTAATTCCTTTTTTCTTCCCATCCTTTCCTTCCATTCCTTTTTTCTTCCCATCCTTTCCTTCCATTCCTTTTTTCTTCCATCCTTTCCTTCCATTCCTTTTTTCTTCCCATCCTTTCCCTTCATTCCTTTTTTCTTCCATCATTTCCCTTCCTTCCTTTTTCTTCCCATCCTTTCCTTTTTTCTTCCCATCCTTTCCTTCCTTCCTTTTTTCTTCCCATCCTTTCCTTCCATTCCCTTTTTTCTTCACATCCTTTCCTTCCCTTCCTTTTTTTCTTCCCATCCTTTCCTTCCATTCCCTTTTTCTTCCCATCCTTTCCTTCCATTCCTTTTTTCTTCCATCCTTTCCTTCCATTCCTTTTTTCTTCCCATCCTTTCCCTTCCTTCCTTTTTTCTTCCATCCTTTCCCTTCCTTCCTTTTTCCTTCCATCCTTTCCCTTCCTTCCTTTTTTCCTTCCCATCCTTTCCCTTCCCTTTTTTTTCCTTCCCATCCTTTCCCTTCCCTTTTTTTCTTCCCATCCTTTCCCTTCCATTCCCTTTTTTTTCTTCCCATCCTTTCCCTTCCCTTCCCTTTTTTTTTCTTCCCATCCTTTCCCTTCCCTTCCCTTTATTTTTATTACCATCCTTTCCTTCCTTTTTCGTCCATCCTTTCCTTCCTTCCTTTTTTCCTTCCATCCTTTCCCTTTCTTTTTCTTCCCATCCTTTCCCTTCCTTTTTTTTTCTTCCCATCCTTTCCCTTCCCTTCCCTTTTTTTTCCTTCCCATCCTTTCCCTTCCCTTCCCTTTTTTTTTCTTCCCATCCTTTCCCTTCCCTTTTTTTTCTTCCCATCCTTTCCCTTCCCTTCCCTTCCCTTCCCTTTTTTTCCCATCCTTTCCCTTCCCTTCCCCTTTTTTTTCTTCCCATCCTTTCCCTTCCATTCCCTTTTTTTTCTTCACATCCTTTCCCTTCCATTCCCTTTTTTTTCTTCCCATCCTTTCCCTTCCATTCCCTTTTTTTTTCTTCCCATCCTTTCCCTTCCATTCCCTTTTTTTTTTCTTCACATCCTTTCCCTTCCATTCCCTTTTTTTTTTCTTCCCATCCTTTCCCTTCCATTACCTATTTTTTTCTTCCCATCATTTCCTTCATTCCTTTTTTTCTTCCATCCTTTCCTTCCATTCCTTTTTTCTTCCATCCTTTCCTTCCATTCCCTTTTTCTTCCCATCCTTTCCCTTCATTCCTTTTTTCTTCCCATCCTTTCCTTCCATTCCTTTTTTCACATCGTTTCCTTCATTCCTTTTTTCACATCCTTTCCCTTCATGTCCCTTTTTTTCCTTCCCATCCTTTCCCTTCCATTCCCTTTTTTTTCTTCCCATCCTTTCCCTTCCATTCCCTTTTTTTTCTTCCCATCCTTTCCCTTCCATTCCCTTTTTTTCACATCCTTTCCCTTCCATTCCCTTTTTTTCCTTCCCATCCTTTCCTTCCATTCCTTTTTCTTCCCATCCTTTCCTTCCATTCCTTTTTTCTTCCCATCCTTTCCTTCATTCCCTTTTTCTTCCCATCCTTTCCTTCCATTCCTTTTTTCATCCTTTCCTTCCATTCCTTTTTTCACATCCTTTCCCTTCCATTCCCTTTTTTCTTCCCATCCTTTCCCTTCCATTCCCTTTTTTTCACATCCTTTCCCTTCCATTCCCTTTTTTTTCACATCCTTTCCCTTCCATTCCCTTTTTTTTCACATCCTTTCCTTCATTCCTTTTTTTCATCCTTTCCTTCATTCCTTTTTCTTCCCATCCTTTCCCTTCCTTCCATTTTTCTTCCCATCCTTTCCTTCCATTCCTTTTCTTCCATCCTTTCCTTCCATTCCTTTTTTTCCATCCTTTCCCTTCCATTCCTTTTTCTTCCATCCTTTCCCTTCATTCCTTTTTTTTCATCCTTTCCTTCCATTCCCTTTTTCTTCCATCCTTTCCCTTCCTTCCATTTTTTCTTCCCATCCTTTCCTTCCATCCTTTTTTTCTTCCATCCTTTCCTTCCCATCCTTTTTCTTCCCATCCTTTCCCTTTTTTTATTCCCATCCTTTCCCTTACATTCCCTTTTTCTTCCATCCTTTCCCTTCCTT